>NW_028300533.1:388019-477184 GCF_049724085.1 Artemia sp. Qi Xiang Cuo
GTAACAAACTTCTATATTCATATATTTTTTATACGTATATTAGGGGGTTCGCCCCCTAGTCAATACCTTGCTCATTAAGCTAAAGTTCGAATTTTGTTCTAATTCTTTAAAAATGACCCCGTAATCAGGCCTTTAATTAGAATAAATAGCTCTTATGAAAGTACTAAAAAACTATTTGGCTTAAAGAGCGAGGTATTGACTAGGGGTGAACCGAATCATATGCGTAATATTTTCTGTTCGTTTTAAGTTTTGATGTTGCTCCTAACTTTCAGTTGAAAACTTGTTTTTTTTTTATTTAATTTCTTATCTTTTTTTAAATAATGTTGGGAAATCCGGCGCCCCCTTCATAGCAATGTCCCTTCCCCCATGAAAACTTACTTTATGGAAAGATCCTCCCACATAACCCCCAACCCACCCCCCTCCCCCCACTACCAGAAATCCCCCTGAAAACGTCTGTATACTTCCCGATAACCAATACTATATGCTAACACTGGGTAAAGTTCATAATTTTCAGCCCTCCCCCCGGGGACTTCGGGTGATTAAGTCCTCCTAAAAGACATAGTTATCATATTTTCGACCATGCTGAACAAAATGGCTATCTCAAAATTTTGATTGGGTGACTTTGGTGAAAAAATGAGCATGGGAGGGGGCCTAGTTGCCCTCCATTTTTTGGTAACTTAAAAAGGGCACTAGAACTTTCAATTTCCGTTCCAATGAAGCCCTCCCACGATATTCTAGGACCACTGGGTCGATACGTTCACCTCTGGAAAAAAAAAAAAAATAAATAAACACGCATCCGTAATCTTTCTTCTGGCAAAAAATGCAAAATTCCACTTTTTTGTGGATAGGAGCTTGAAACCTCTACAGTAGGGTTCTCTGATACGCTGGATATGATGGCGTGATTTTCATTAAGGTTTTATAACTTTTAGGGGGTCTTTCCCGCTTTTTTCAAAAATCAGCCAAATTTTCTCAGGCCCTTAACTTTTGATGAGTAGGATTAAACTTGATGAAACTTATATATTTTAAATCAGCATTAAAATCTGATTCTTTTGATGTGTCTCTTTGCATCAAAATCCCGTTTTCTAGAGTTTAGGTTACCATTGAGCCGGGTCGCTCCTTACTTACAGTTCGTTACCACGAACTGGTTGATTTAGAAAACTACCCAATGTATTACTACTCTTTAAAGCTACCTTTTACCTGCGTCATAATCGTCATTGTGCTTGGTATATTAATATATTATTTTAGTTCATTTTTTTATTACTCAATTCAGTCACCTATTTGGTTTTCATGCAAAAAAAAGGGTTTTCAGTAGCTTGTATCTTTTTTTGTCGTTTTTCACTTTAATTATAGGAAACCGTCCAAGATTTACCCTTTCAATCCAAGCATTTATTTGAACTTAGCAATATTCAAAAAGCTCTTCACTTCTTATACGTGAGAGGACACGAGTTGGGGGGGGCAGTTTAATGTAGTTTTCCTTTTTGTCACCAAAGAATATAGCCTCAGTTGTTGGGTGACAACAAAGTGGCCATGACGATATAAGACTCAATTAGCTGTATTTACCAATTCAATTATTTACCAATTAGTCATCTAAATCAGCTTCCTATTCAGAAGCAATAAATAACCAAGACTAGTAAGAATTGACTTGATGTGTACATAATACCATTATTAACAAAGAGATAAAAACAAAAATAAAAAAAATATTTCCTTTGGATCCATCTTGTGCCTTCATACTTGAAAGTTCTTTCAAAACTATGAAGTTTTTATGACAGCACCATATTTCCGTCAGTTGTATCACGTCAAACTATGAAAATAAATCAGCGATGTTATTCATCTATACAAATTAAAATAATGATAACATACCAATTTCTGAAGTCAAGTACACCTTCTTAGTTTTTAAGCTGTTTGTGCCATATATGTTAACTTATTTTGTTGCTGATTTTAACCAACGTTTTATATCTTTTTTTTTTAATTTGACACCCGCTGTTACCAAAAAATCATAACTACAGGTTTTCAATTAAAAATCAAATCCCGATTTATCTAACTTTAACCAATTCAAACAGACAGATTCAATTGTCATTGTACTTGGTACATTAATATATCATTTTAGTGCATCTTTATTTTTTATTACTCAATTCGGTCACCTATTTTGTTTCCATGCAAAAAAAAATAGGGGCTTCTCAGTGTATTTTCTGTGTCGTTTTTTTTTTCTTTAATTATAGGAAACCAAACAAGATACCATTTCAATCCAAGCACAACGATTTGTTGTGAAAGGTTACGACAATCGTAGCAAATAGTATTTTGTTACAGCAATTTAATTAGGAAAATTTTAATCGAAAATTAATATTCACTTTTTTCCCTGAAATAATTGAAACAGCCAATTGAATTGTACATGTGATTCAAATTTATTGTTAACAGTTAGATATTAGAAACAATGTAATCCAAGAATAATTCAAGTAGCCGCCTATTGTACTAATAGTCAAGCCTAATTACAAAAAAAAAGCCTAAAAGACAATTAAAATTGAGTACAATAATACAAGTTGCTAAAAAAAAAACTATGACATACTATGCAAGTTTATTAGCTCACCTGATGCTTGTAATCCACTTGTAGATGGCTCTGAAGCAGAGGATACATTGAGGCATGCTTGTGGATCTTTATTGCTGTTTAACACTTCTGTACTTACTATATGGGTCTCTTTCGTCAAACGCAAACACTCTTGCGTCACCTTTAAAGAGAAAATTTCAAAGGGCAGTCCTTTTCAGAGGTTGGAATAGGCGAGAGCCCAGAAATAATTTAATTTTAGGATACGTAACATACGATTCAAAGAGTATGAGAAATTGATATGAGAGGAGTAGCACTTAGAAGTATCAATGACTCAAGAAGCAAAAAATTTCTGCCTCCTGAACCAATGCCTAAAATTCACAATTATCTAAGATTTGTATTTTGATTGTTTCAAGACTATGAAGTTTTAGGATACTGCCACATTTTTGTCAGTGTTGGCACGTTGAAGTGTTCAAACAAACAAGCAAAATTAATCAATTAAATTTGAAAACGCCATCCGTCTGTAAATTCACTATTCACTAGTCAATTTCAAATATTCACTAGTTGATTTAAAAGACAATTGCACCTTCAAAGGAAAGATATAGTTGCATCTTTTCTTTGAAGGTGTAGTTGTCTTTTAAACCAACTAGTTAATATTTGAAATTTTACAGACGGATGGCGTTTTCAAATTTAATTAATTAGTTTTAATTGTTTGTTAGATATATAGAACTTCCAATTTCCAATCAAATGAGCCTCCTCCAAAGTTTATACAGCCACCTGTTCCATAAAAACAAAATATACCCCGGGAAGTAACTTACAACCCTTGACCTTGATCTAAAATTTTCAATCAAATGTATTTGGGAAAAAGAGGAAAATAGGGGGGGGGGTGCTGTTGCTCTCTGACAATTGCTGCTCTTAAAATGAGGAACTAGAACTTTCAATTTCCAATCAAATGAGCTTCCTCCAAAATTTATACTACTATTCCCATCCATAAGACCTTATATGCCCCGAGGGAATAACTTACAATACTTGTCCCCGGCTCTTGGGGCATGGTGCTATATGTTTTCAGATTATTTTTGGCTGATTTTTCACACATTCCTCTTTTTTTAAACTTGGCTTTGATCAGAGGCACAGCGTTGCCTATAATAAAGGCCATAAGGCTCAGATGTTTTATTGTTTATAATTCTTTTTTCAGATGCACTTCATATGGAAAAGATGGTCGCATAAACTTCGGGGGGAACTTATTCGATTGTAAATCAGAAGCTCTAGTCCCATTTTTAAGAGTAAAAAATGATCGGAGGGCACCTAGACCCCCCCCCCATGCCTTTTCCACAGAATACATCTAATAAAAATTTAAGATAGCCATTTTGTTAAAAATAAACCAAAGATCAGATAAAAAAATTAAGGGGTCACCCCCCAGAGCATAGGGGCAAGTTTTGTAAGTTATTCCCTGGCGATAAATATGGTTTTATTGAAGTGGTGATCGTATAAACTTCGGAGGGGGCTCATTCCATTGGAGCCCCGGAAGTAAAAGTGCCCTTTTTAAGAGTCAAACGTGATTGGAGGGCAACTAGCCCCCCCAGGCCTGTTTTCTCCAAATGTATCCTATAAAAATTTTTAAATAGCCATTTTGTTAAAATACTTCAGAGATGAGATAACAAAAACTCGGGGGTCGATAAAACTACCCAAAGCCCGGGAGCAAGTGTTGTGAGCTATACCCCGGGCATATAAGGTTTTAATGTAAGAGATAGTCGTATAAACTTCTGAGGGGACTCATTTGATTGGAAACTAAAATTCTAGTTCCTTTTTTAAGATTCAAAAGCGAACGGAGGACATCTACCAACTTCCTCCTCCATGCCTTCTTTTCCCGAAATGCATCCGATCAAAATTTTGAGATAGTCATTTGTTCGAAACAGTCCAGAGGTCAGATAACAAAAACTTCGGGGTCAACATAACCCCCCAGAGCCCGGGTAAGGGTTGTAAGTCTCCGAGGGTATATAAGGTTTTTATGGAATATGTGGTCGTATAAACTTCGGAGGGGACTCAAGTGATTAGAAATTAAGAGTTCTAGTTTCCTTTTTAAGAGTCAAAAGTGGTCGGATGGCAAATAGCCCCCTCCCACCCTCTTTTCCCCAAATGCATCCAATCGAATTTCTGAGATAGTCACTTTGTTTAAAATAGACCAAAGCTCTGAGGTTTACACTACCCCCCAGAATCCAGGGACAAGTGTTGTAAGTTATGCCCCGGGGGCATATAAGGCTTTTATAGAAGGGGTGGTCACATGAACTCCGCACTTCACCTGGGCTAATTTGATTAGAAACTGAAAGTTCTAGTTCCATTTTAAGAGCCAAAAGTGCTATATCCATTTTATAGAGTAGAAAGTGATGGAAGGACAACTAGCACCCCCCCCCCGCCTTTTTTCCCCAAATGAATTCGGTAAGTATTTTGAGATCACCATTTTGTTCAAAATAGTCCATGTATCATATAACGACGCCTTTGGGGTTGACACAGCACCGCAAATCCTGGAATCAAGGGTTGTAAGTTGTTCCCCGGGGGCTTATAAGGTTTTATGGAAGGGAATAGTCGTATAAACTTTGCAGGAGGTTCATTTGATTGGAAATTGAAATTTCTGGTTCGCCATTTTAAGAACCAAAGTGATCAGGGGGCAACAGCCCTTCCACATGTCCTTTTTTCTCCAAATGCATCCGATTGAAAATCTGAGATTGTCATTGTGTTAAATTTTTTCAATATTTTATTTTTTTTTTATTAGTTAATTAATTGGCAAAAGCAAAAAAAAAAAAAAAAAAAACTGTCGTCCAAATACACCAAATTAGACAAATGTGCACTTGAAAAAGGCTCTCACCTTACACATCCATCCAACTACCTAGGACCAAACAGTATACCCAAACCATCAACCAAATAGAAAAGTCCAAATCCATGCAAAGTTGTCATCAATAAATGTAAGTCGTTGTAAAATTACCAGCAAAAGCACCTTAAATCTAGCAAAATATTTCCAAGTAAAACTTTCCATTTAGGGCTCATCAGAAGAAATACCACCGGCCTTAACGGGTTTCGAGGGTTTACATTCTTTACCCAGCACGGTGGCGCCTCTACCATAAGATCTATATGGTAACCCTATGTCAGGTAAAACCTGTGAAATACATGCATACTAGTCAAGCTATTAAAAATTACATGCAAAAAGTGTTTCAATGTTTCCATAGTAAAATCCCAGAGGTCACTGAAAGAGAACATTCTGGAACAAATGAAGACATGTCCATATTTAACTTTTATTGGTATCTGGAACCAATCACCAATTTAAAGATCCTCAAGCTTGTTTGAAACCCCTAGAAACTCAAACATCAAAAAAAAAAAAAGTGCACGATAAATGAAAAGAACAGATCATCCAGTATTTCTTTATAATTTTTGTATATTTACTTAAGAGTTAATTATACATGAAACTAAATTTTTTTAATTGCCAACTAATTTTTTTGGCAGAAAAACCTCTTAAGATCAGTTTTTCGCTCAGCTTTTTACATCTATTTTTAAAATCTGTGTAATTACTACATATTTTTGCATACCTAAATAATTGGGAATAATAAGCCGAATAAGTAATATTTGAATGTATATTACTTTCAAGATATGGAAAATTAATTACTTCAAAATTAAAATCATCCGTTTTATTATATAATTTAAACACTAATTTATTATTATTTGAAATATTAATATTTAAATCTAAGAAATTGTCGGAGTGTCCCATCCCATAGCTAGGCTCAAGAATTAACTCTTGTGGATAAATATTTTTTGAAATCTCAATAAACTCTGCACAATTTATTACCAAGAGATCGTCCAGATATCTTTTATTATTTGAAAGGTTATATTTTACATTGCTTGGGCTATTTTTATTTATCATATATTCATATTCTAATTGACTTAAAAACAGGTCTGCTATGAATGGACTTGCATTCCCACCCATAGGAATACCTACAGTTTGTTTATATAAATTCCCACTAAATCTTATAAATGTATTAAATAGAACAAATTCCAATAAATCGCATACCATATCCAAGCTCGATCTACCTTTTGAGATAACCATTTTCTTTAAAATAGTCCATAGATCATATAACAATGTCTTCCGGATTGACACAACCCCAAGAGCCCAGGAAAAGGGTTGTAAGCTATGTCTCAGGATCATATCTGGTTTTCATGGAAGTGGTGGTCGTGTAAGCTTTGGAGGAAGCTTGTTTGATTGAAATTGAAAGCTGTCGTTCCAATTTAAGAATCAAAAGCGATCAGAGGGCAACTAACCCCCCTCCCCTTTTATGGCCTCTTTTCCTTAAATGTATCGGATCGAAATTTTTATACAGCTATTTTGTTCAAAATAGTCCAAAGGACAAATACCTATAGTTCCAGGGTTTACCCCCCCCCTCCAGCCCTCGGGGAAGGGGTTATAAATAATACAAGTTACCCATCGTTAACATATAAAGTTTTTATGGAAGGCATGGTCATGTAAACTTTGGAGGAGGCTCATTCTATAAGATATCGAAATTTCTTTTGCCCTTGTTACGAGTCAAAAGTGATCAGAGGGTAATTATCCCCCCCCTCTCGCACTTTTCCCTCAAATGCATCCGATTTAAATTTTGGAATGGTAATTTTCTGGAAAATTAGACAAAATTCAAATAACAATAACTTAGGGGCTGAAAAATTCCCCACAGCCCCAGGGGCAAGGTTTGTTACTTTTGCAAATTGATCATTGCTAACATATAAGGGTTTTCGAAAGGGGTGGTCTATCAACTTTTGAGGGGGCTCATTCGATTGGGAATTGAAACTTCTATTTCTTGCGTCAAGAGTCAAAAATGATCAAAAGGCATCCAGCCCCCTTCACCCACTTTTCCCTAAAGGTATCCGGTCAAAATTTTGAGATACCCAATTTGTTCAAAATAGTCCAAAGGTCAAATAACTATACTCCTGAGGTTGAACCGCCCTCCCAGCCTCTGGGGAAAGGGTGGTGAGTCATGCAAGTTGCTTATTGTTATTTTGATACTTTGTTTACTTTGATACTTGGATTTACTGATGTAAGGGGCAAAGGTTGTAAGCTATGAAAGTTGCTTATTGTTACTTTGATACTTTTTTTTACTCTGATGCTGTCTTTAATTTGATGCTTTGTTACTTGGATATTATCATTTGGTACTAGTTTTGATATTTTGATGAAACTTCGATAATGAAAGAAAAAATTGATTTTGAAACTGAGAATTTTAAAAAACGTGAAACTTTGGCAATAAAAAAAAGAACAGAAATTTATTGAAATTAACTTTCCATAACAGAAATTTTTCAAACAAAATTAAAGGCCATATTAAGCTCAAGATCAGCAAAAATAAAAATCTATAATAATTAAAATTCAAAACGATTAAAAATTACTATTAAAGAATAAATGAAACCCAAAATGAACAGAAATTAAATAAACAATCATAACAAACAAATATACAACAGGTACCATATAGATGAATAAATAAATCTTAAAAAGAGTAAAACCCAAATTGCATGTACAAATTAAGCTTAAAACGAACAAAAAATATTTTACCATAAAAGAATAAATAAAGCCCAAAATGAACAGAAATTAAATAAACAATCATAGCAAACAAACGTTCAACAGGTACTAATATAAATGAATAAATAAATCTTAAAACGAGAAAAGCTTAAATTTAACATGCAAATCAAACTTAAAACGAACAAAGGTCACTGCAAACAAGAGTTTGGCTACTGTCCCCTACCCTAACGGTAAAATTATAAAGCCTATTGCATCATTGGCACTTTACTGAAAACTATATGTGTCTTGAACAGTCTGGAAAGAACTAAAAAATTAAACTGGATGTTTGATATATAATGATATATATACAGATAAATGTTGTAAGAAGTACAAAAGAAAATATTTACAACATAGTTGGGTTTCAGTAAAGCACCAATGACGCAGTAAGCTTTATGCTTTTACCGTTAGTGAAGGAGGCAGTAGCCAAACTCTTGTCTGTAGTGATTTCTGTTCGTCTTAAGCTTGATTTACATATTTAATTTAAGTTTTACTCGTTTTATGATTTATTTATTAATTCATTAGTACACGTTGTGTTTTTTTGCTAGGATTGTTTATTTATTTTTTGTTCGTTTTGGGCTTCATTTATTCTTTAATAGTAAAAAAATAGTCCGTTTTAAGGTTGATTTGCACGTTCAATTCAACTTTTACTCGTTTTAAGATTTATTTATTCATTTACATGGTAATTGTCGTATGTTTGTTTGCTAGAATTGTTTAAATAAAAGTTCAAATAGGGATAAAATCCTTTTAATAGACAGTGATGATGATAACAGTGATAGAAATTCACAAAAAATACCAGATATTTCGGTCACATATACAGTGACCGTCATCAGTAGTAAAACTAAAATAAAACAATTTAAAACAAAAGTTTATATACTAAATCAAATAAAACTACATATTGTTTAAATCTCTAATTCTTTTCAAAGCAAAGGCGGAAGCTATTCTCTTTGACCTTCTTGGATTCGGTTCATTAGCGTTCAATGATAAAACATTTGAACAAAGGTCAACTACATTGGGTGAATTCAACTTTACTCTGTCAGATTTTAATAAATTATCATAGATAGAGTTCAGTCCATATTCACCTTTATCACGATTCAAACCAATATTCGTGAATGAGATTTTTTTTATTTCAAAAGTTTCACACAAAATTTGCTTTAAACACAGATCCCTAGAAATCAAAGAGACATTCTTGAACGGAATAAAATGGTCTGGAAAATTAAAAATATTTCCTGAAAGGGCTGAAGTAAATTCTTCAGACTTAGAATCTTGCTTTAAAGCGGAAGAAATAGAATCTTTGTGTTGTAATAATCTCATTTCCAAACCCTGGTTAGTACGTCCCACATATGAGCTTCCACAAGTACATGGGATCTGATAAACCCCACTTTGTTGCCCCAATGAAGTTAGATCCTTCCCAGAATTTAGAAAACTACCCAATGTATTATTACTCTTTAAAGCTACCCTTGGACCATTGCTATGTAAAATTCTTTTACGTTTTTCACTTAGCCCGGGTACATATGGTAGGAACAAAAAACATCCTTCTCCCGAGTTGTCTCCAAGACTTCCTTAGAAATCTCTAGAAACCTTTGTATTCTTTTTGAAAAAGTCTGGTTAATTAACCATTCTGGATACATGTTGCTTATTAGTATTTTCCTTAGAAAAGACAACTCATCCTCAACAAATTTTGGAGAGCAAATACTAAAAATCCGATCAGTTAAAGAAATGATCAAACCAATTATTACTTGGCGAGCGTGACCGGAACTATAAGACAAAATCTATTGTTATTTGTCGGTTTTCTGTAAATTTTAAAATCCAGACTATTTTGATTTTTCAAAAGAAGAACATCAAGGAAAGGAAGTTTCCCATTCTCTTCCAATTCAACGGTAAACTATAAATCCCCTCCCAAACAATTGAGATGTTCCAAAAATCCTTTTAATTCCTCCTCCCCATAATACCATACTGAAATAATGTCATCCATATACCGGCCCCAGAAAATATGTTTTAAAAAATATGAATCTAATGCAAATTGTTTCAATATTCTCCACAAAAATATTAGTTAATAAAGGGAATAAAGGGGCCCCCATAGGTAAACCATTTATTTGTTCGATATACTCCCCTCTAAATTGAAAAAAATAAGAGAACTTATTGCACAACCTTACTAAATACATAATTACAGAAACTTCCAAATCTGTTTTGCCACTAATCAAATCCAAATTATCTGAACAGCTGTCCTTCTAGAAGAGTTTCGGCTGCTTCTACATCAGTCTTTGTGTAAATTGATACAATGTCAAAGCTCGAAAGCAAAAAACTTGAAGAAATTTCTACTTTTTTCAGTTTTTCAACCGAATTCGAAGTATTCTTAATATATAAAATTTGTGTAGACAAAAGTGGTTTACAGATTGACACTAACCATTAGCTCAAAACACTTGTTGGTGACCTTGTATTTGACACAATTGGTCGTAATGGTAGGTTAGGCTTATGAATTTAGGGAAGTCCATATAATTTAGGGCACAAGGAACTGCGTGGCAGGCATTTGTAATAGAGTTGAGGCGTAATTTTTCCTTCATCCTTTAAGCACTTCAATTCGTTCTTAAACTTATTTGTAAAAGAGTCTGTTGGATTATACGATAGCTTCTTGTATGTTTTTTCATCATTTAGTAAACTTTTTAATTTTGATTCGTAGTCCTCGGTATTCATCACAACTAAAGTGTTACTCTTATCTGCTTTTGTAATGGTAATTGAACCATCCTTTTTCAAGTTTTTGAGAATTTTTATGTCTTTGATGGTCGTCCTAGGAAATTCCAGTTTCAATACAAAATTAGACAGGGTTTTTACGGTAGAAGCTCTTACTAAGCTAACATCTTTTATTAGATTTGCGTTTTTATGCAAAGATGTTTCTATTGAAGAGATAATGTCTTCCCCGGGGACTTTATCCGGTTTAAAACAAAATTTCGGACCCTTTTCAAGCACTAATTGTTCTTGTACCGTTAAAGTTATTGATGAAAAATTAACCACACCTGGACGAAGGTATTACCGCATTATTTGTTGATAATTTCGAAAACTTTTTTAGCAATCTTTCTCTGGAAAGGCGAAATTCATGATTGAAGTGATTTTTTCCTGTTTGTTGAATAAAACAAGTCACTTACACTAACCTTTTTTGATATAAGATTTTCCAGGGAAATTATTATATTAGATTATTAGAATTATTTTAGATTTTTATTTCTGGTGATATTTAAGTCTAATATCGCCTTTAATTTTCTTTGAAAAACTTCTTTTTCTGATTTTTTTTTAAATTAATTGCAAGCTGTACACGGAGGTCTTCTTCATCAAAAATCGAACTGTCAATTTTACCAAAATTTAAATATACACTTTCTTGTGTAAGTTATCAGTTAATCAGCTCAAGCGGTTCAATTTCACTTTCACTGTATTTGATACTTTTAAACAATATACCTGGTATTTTAAACATTAAACCATATGTTCATTTCCAAAAACAACAAAATTTTCAAAGAAAAAAAAACTACCTTTTTAAGCTGTTCAGTGTCAAATTTTTTAAGCTTGTTTTTTTGGCTAATTTTTTACTAGCAAACTCTTTTCTAATTTGGCACCCAACACGACCAAAAACAGTAAATCACACACGGAGGCCTTTTTCAATAAAATTGAACCACTGGTTTTCCCCCAATTGTTTAAGATATATATTCTTGTGTCAGTTTTCACTTAACCATAGGTTCAACAGGAGTCACTGACGCCACTTACGGTGCAGCATTACCCAGTAAAATGAAACACCCAAAAAAGTATGAACATAGTATGGAGATATAAAAACTTTTCGCTTTTTTGTGGGGGGGGGGGTCCTGAGTAGCTAAAGCGTTCATGAACAAAAATAACTTTAATAGTGCATAAATAGAATAATTACTCCCCACTCTATTTAAAGCCCCCCCCCTATTCAGCCCCTCAAGAACTAACGTCATGACAGTGCAATCAGGTTTATTTGACTTCCTTCTCCACTAAAAACCCTCTAATCTTCATTCATTCCTCCAAACCTATGGGTCAGAGCTACCTGCATCTTTTCTATGAAACGCAAGAAATATCTAACCAACGAAGAATTTACCTTTGCTAATTTTGATGAAGGTTCTTCTAATGATACTTGATCGTAGTCGGCATAAGCAAGGCGTTTTTTGTTGCTGAGTTGCAAGAATCTGATTGCAGATTCTACAGCAGTTTGTGGCGATTCTACAGCATTTTGTGGCAGTTTGTGGCAGTGTGTGGCGTCCTGAACTCCTGCCTAAAAACGAATATGACTTGATAAAAAGAATATAAACGAGTTCAAAACTAGACATTTATATGTAAAAATTAATTATACTGCACAACTTTTTTCTTTAGTTAAGCGCTCTCTAGTACAAATACACCATGGGCTTAGCAGTGTCAGGCACGTAAAATCCGTCAAACGTCGACAGTCATAACATCGATACGTCATAACATCTAAAAAAATTTTGATAACAAAAATCCATCAGAACTACTAACCGTCAGAGCGTCGACAGTCATAACATCGACATGTCATAACATTTAATTTTTTTTTAGATGTTATGACGTGTCGATGTTATGACTGTCGACGTTCTGACTGGTAGCGATTGTGACTGTCGATGAACTAATGTGTCGATGTTATGACTGTCGACATTCTGACGGCTAGCGCCCCCCCCCCCACCTAGCGTAGTCTAAAGTAGTGTAATTTACTTAATTAACCCAAGTTTGCGTGAAACAAAACTTGCTCCTAACGCAAGTTTATCGGATCAACCTATTTTGCGCCCCCTAAAAATTTTTTTATCGGATCAACCTATTTTGCGCCCCCCCCCTAAAGAAAATCCTGGATCCGCCCCTGCAATGAACCTCACTGCTTTATTTTGCTGAATCTGCACTCGATTAAAATTTCACGTAAAATTACTAGCCCAAATCATACATTCATAATTTATATACGGCGCAATCAAAGAGTAATATAAAAGAACTAAAATATGAGAAGGTAAAAAATGTTGAAAGCGTCTTAAAATACCAAGGCCAAGCGCTACCTTACACACAACCACATCAGCGTGGTTGTGCCTTCAAACTCACTCAACCCCTCCAGAGCTGTTTGCTTTCTGGACCAATTCTTCAAGAGTCTTCACTGCCACAACAAGTGCTGTAACGTCGGTGAAAGATGTCACAGACGCACCAGGAATGTAGAACCGTATACTATCGACTTACACTAAATACAACAGGAGTCCTAAAACAGAACCCTGAGGGACTTCACATGAAACAGGACAAAAACCAAGAAAACTTCTCTCCTGGATTTACCCTCACTGACCTACCATTTAAATACGAACTAAACCAATTAAAATATCTGCCTTTTACACCTAAATCTCTAAATCTATTCAACAGAATACTGAAATCAACGATATCAAGCGATTTTTTAAAATCTATAAAAATACTAATTCACCCTTTTCTAAAGCTAAATTAACTTTTTCTAAAAGATGCTGTACAGTATGCGAAGTCGAAAGGCCCTTTCAGAATCCGAAGTAACCATCATACAATGCATGCAGGCTCGTGATGCGATCATAAAGTCTTCCATGGATAACCTTTCCATAGACTTTCGAAAACACTGGCAAAATAGAAATAGGCCTCCAATTCGATATATCCATTTGAGTGCCCCCTTTATAGAGAGGGAGAACCTTTGCTGATTTCAATCATTTAGGAAAAACTCCCTTCTCCATAGATAAATTTATTAGGTGCACTAGCACAGGAAGAATGTACACCAGAATTGATCGAATAGTCTTCAGGTTAACACCATCCAATCCAGCACTGTTGGATCCAATCGAGCTGATGATCTTTGTTAATTCAGCTGAATTACAGGGACGAAATTTCATTTCCATTCCCACGCCCCGCTCACCAGCAAGCGAGTTGCCGTTCACAATAGCTTCGGAATTTCTAGTTTCCGCTTGTATCTTCCTTCCAATATTGGTAAAATAATCACCAAGCTTGTCACACAACTCTTGTCTATCCTCTACAACCACTCCTTCGATTGCAATTCGAGGGTCTTGAGTTATCCGAGGCCAGCTAACCAGTTATCCGAGGCCCGGATCAAGTTCAAGTTCTGCTTTATTTTCCTCAAAAAGTGCCGAGTAATACTGTTTCTTTTTTTTCCTTTTCAGTGAGTTCGCCATATTCCGAATCTGTTTAAAATGAGCACTATCTTCCTCCTTTTAAGATCTCAGATAATCTTGAAACGCACTGTCCCGCAGTTCAAATAAGTTCACTAGCTGTTCATCAGCCCATGATTTTCTCGGCATAAAAGTTATTTATTTAGACAAAGAAATAAATAATTTCAGTTATTTAGACAGTAAAAAAAAAAAACAGGTACAAAAACGTTGCATATGTGAACGAAATATCTGGACTTTTGTACCTGTTTGTTTCACTGTCTAAATAAATGGAATTATCCAAATTTGAAAATGTGTTCGTCATAGAACGGTAGTGTGGTCTAAGAAAAGAATACCTTATTAGCCTTTGTTCATAAGTATTCACAGAGGGGTTTGGTGAGGTGGCTTCCTCAGGGAGACAATACTAAATGGATGTAGCACCCTAATCACAGCTGTTTCCCGAGTATATGGTCATACGCACTCCTTATTGTAAGTGTTGTATGAACATGCTGTGTCATTACAGGTGTTTCTTATCAAAGTCACCAATTAAGGTCTTAGGAAGGAAAACTTCATGCCCGGAGGCACAATCTAAAACATAGAAAAAAGTGCTTTTAGTGGCTTTTGATATGACATTTCAAGAATGATTGTTTTTTTAAATTTACTTTCAAAGCAATACTTCCAGGTTTATCCAGCTTAACTTAGCTGATGAGTCAGCTTAACAATTGATGTACTTAGCATATTTTGCTTTATTTTGTTGTTTTTAAGGTTCCTAACCATTCTAAAATGAGAGTGTTTTAGCGTCACTTGGACTAAAAATTATATCAACTAAACAGCGTTATTATATATTGCATAACCACATTATCGCTTATATTATTTGAAAAATACATCGTGTCAAAACTTCATGTGTATATATTTTTATATATCACATTTGACATTTATATCAATGTTTCTGTTAATTTTACAAGCCAAGGAACCACTCTTTATTTTTCAAATCCAAAGTCCAAAGGAAGGCGACTCCCCATTGAATTAGTAGGCATTCAAAACAGGTAGAAAAAATCTTCTGGTATAGGCTTATTCAAGAAGGAGTAAATACATACACAATCCTAATTATATATCCATGCAAATTAAGCATAACATACAAAGAAAATATTAATAATATAAAAATAATTTTATTACGGAATATTTCAGTGAACTCTATAAAACTATTTGGAAAAATACCTCGGATCCTTATAAAGCAATGATGTAGGGCTACACTAAATGCATTTAAAAATTAAGCTTATTGAATGTCCCATGGGGAGATTCCATCCCTCCAGGACACTATTATTGCTGTGTTTTGATCAGCCTTTGACAGTAGAAGCCTTTGACTTGGCCAGGAAGAATATCCATAAGTGTTTTTCTAGTGTGATTTTTAAAACTGTAGTTTAGGGATTTACGCGGAAAAGAAACATTAAATATATCAAATTCCAATAGACCGATAACGAAGGGTTCTATAGTTGGTCAGCTATTTAAATCGTGTATAAAGGATCTTTTCAAAGATTTGGATGTTGGATGTTAAATATTGTTTATAGCAACTACAAACTATTTTAAACTAAACAACTGATTCCAGCTTAAAGAAGTTTAGATTGGCTTCCATGTGATCATTCTTTGTGTGATGCTGGTTTAATTTCTGAAATACTTTATAGCTTTATTCTATGAATCGTCCATTATTCAAACATAAAATCAGTAGGCCTATTGAGCTGAAATTAGACCCACATTCGAATTCCAGATGGTCATTTCTGAAGAAAAAAAAGTTATGATTTTGCTTTTAAAGAAATCCTGTTTGTAGTATTCTTCCATAAACTGCCAAATATTTTACAACTTCTTAAAGCCTAAATAAGTGTAATTTCGCTTACTTTTTGATGAGCACAGGTACTTAGTATTGTCAAGGTCTACATTCCTCAAAGGATTTATAGCATGCACATATGAATTTCTCAGAATATTGACAAAAAATCAGCTTGAAGCCAAAAGGATTGTACTTTAGACTCTTGGTAGAATGTGACCTTCTACTTTGGGTACTTTACGTTCCTTGGCACCTTTCCGGGGCACTTGTCAAGGCCATCCCCCTAGGGCACTCTTGAGGTTGAACGAAGTTTATCAGGGCACCCTTGAGGTTGAACGAACTTTATCAAGGCTATTCCCTAAGGCACTCATTACATAGTGGAAATCTAAAGCACATGCACTTTTGAGATCTGAAAAAAACCCGGTACCAACGATTTCCTATGGCGCTTTTGAGGAGAAATGAACCCTGAACAAACCCGGGCAAGGTGATTTTCCTTTCTTGATACTATTACGAAACAGATTGCGTAATGATCTAAGATGTTCGCTTAAAATTTTCTGATGATTTCAGAAATATTAGACAGGTTTAGTCTTGATGCTATTCCGAAACAGATCATGGTAGGTAAGTGAATATAATGGGATTTTAAATGTTTTATATTAAAAGGCACCGAGAATAGAATTTTAATATAGAAATCCAGAAAAAATCTTAGAAATATAGAATAATCCCTAGAAATCAAGTAGTGAGGGGAGCTATGGATTTGACGACGCCCATAGGGGGTATTCTATACTATTGGAGGTGCTACAAATTCTTCTTACAAAATACAAAATATGTTTCGTGCTCTGTTTTACACAAAAAGTTCGATGAAAAGAAATCCAGTGGTGAAGGGGTTATGGATGTGACGATGCCCATAGTGGGTATATTATTGGAGCAACAACAAAAAGTCGTATAGATTTTAGGTGATGATACGACATCCCTTAGTCATCAACGACTCAACCTCCAAAGCCCCCAATGCCCCTCACCCCCAGACTTTTTACCCCCCCCCCCAAAAAAAAAATTACCAACACCCCCACCCCCAAGTTTTAACAACCACTCATTTTTTATACTTTCTTTCTTTTTTTAACTTTAATTATTTATTTTTTTCTTATTTAACATAGGATTTTTTCAACTTTTTTTTACATGTCTTAAAATGACACTTTTTTTAAAGAAACATTAAAGAAACTTTTTCCACAAAATAAGTTTTTCAAAGAAAAATAAAGAACTCCCTTAAACATCAGCATCGACAAATAAATGAAACCCAAAACGAACAGAAATCACAATAAATAACCAAGAGAAACCCAAAACGAACAGAAATTAAAATAAGTTGGGCGCAAAACCCCTATGCCTTCCCAAGGCCAGAACAAAATTTGCACTTTACTGAAAAAATATAAATGTTTTTACTTTTATAACTTTAATAAATCCGATAATTTTAACATTTTGATTCCTAAATATCAGTATATTTATATTAAACTGACAATGCACATTCATTTGTATTTTTTCAGTAAAGTTTGGGTGAATGATGGACGTGGGGGGGGGGGGCTATGTGCCCTCCAATCAGTTTCGACTATCAAAAAGGGCACTAGGCCTTTGTATTTCCAAACAGATGAGCCCCTCTTGAAGTTTATATGACAACGCCGTCTATAAAAACCTTATATACCCCAGGACATAACTTAAAACCCTTGCCCTGAGGGTTGTGGGGGAATGTCCTCCTCAAAAACATATTGTATATCTGTAAATCAATTACGGTTACCCAAATGTCTTTCTCAAAACTGTGTTTTGATGTGTTTGGGAGAATGATGGGCGTGGGAGAGGGGTTAGTTCCCCTCCAATCACATTCGACTATTATGAAGGGACCTAGTCCTTTGAATTTCCAATCGACTGAGGCTGTTTTGAAGTTTCTACGACATCACCTTCTTATAAATCCTTATATGCCCCCAGGGCATAACTTAAAAACCTTGCCCAGAGGGTTGTGGGGGAGTGTCCTCTGGGGGATTGTCCTCCTAAAAAACATATATTCAATCCGGAAATCAACTCGCCTAAGCTTAACAAAATGGCTATCCCAAAGTCTGATTGGATGTGTTTGGGGGAATGATGGGGGTAGGGGGCTAGTTGCCCTCCAATCACTTTCAACTATTAAAAAGGGCACTAGCCCTTTGAATTCCCAATCGAATGAGCCTGTTTTGAAGTTTCTACGACAACGCCTTCCATAAAAACCTTATATGCCCCCAGGGCGTAACTTAAAACCTTTTCCCTGAAGGATGTGGGGGAGTATCCTCCTCAAAAACATATTTTATATCTGGAAATCAACTACGCTGAACAAAATGGCTGTCTCAAAATTTTGATTGGATGTGTTTGGGGGAATTATGGGCGTGAGGGGGGCTATTTGCCCACCAATCCCTTTCGACTTTTAAAAAGGGCATTAGCCCTTTGAATTTCCAATCGAATGAGCCTGTTTTGAAGTTTCTACGACAACGCCTTCTATAAAAACCTCATATGCCCCCAGGGCATAACTTAAAACCATGGACCTGAGGGTTGCGGGTGAGTGTCCTCCTCAAAAATATATTTTCTATCTGGAAATCAGCTACGCTGAACAAAATGGCTATCTAACAATTTTGATTGGATGTTTTTGGTGGAATGAGGGGTGTGGGGTGGGGTAGGCTAGTTGCCCTCCAATCACTTTCAACTATTAAAAAGGGAAAACACCCTTTGAATTTCCAATCGAATATGCCTATTTTGAAGTTTCTACGACAAAACCTTCTATAAAACACATTATATGCCCCCAGGGCATAACTTAAAACCCTTGCCCCGAGGGTTGTGGGGCAAGGGTGTACGCTGAACAAAATGGCTATCTAAAAATTTTGATTGGATATGTTTGGGGGAATGATGGGCGTGTGGGGGGCGGCTGGTGGCCCTCCAATCACTTTCGACTATTAAAAAGGGCACTAGCCCTTTGAATTTCCAATCGAATAAGCCTGTTTTGAAGTTTCTACGACAACGCACCTTATATGCCCCCAGGGCATAACTTAAAACCCTTGCCCTAAGGGTTATGGGGGAGTGTCCTCCTCAAAACATATTTTCTATCTGGAAATCAACAACGCTGAACAAAATGGCTATCTCACAATGTTGATTGGATGTGATTGGGGGAAGGATGAGCGTGGGGGGGGCTAAATGCCCTCCAATACTCTCGACTATTAAAAAGGTCACTAGTCCTTAGAATTTCCGATTGACTGTGCCTGCTTTTAAGTTTTTTCGACAACGCATTCTATAAAAGCCTTATATGCCCCCAGGGCATAACTTAAAACCCTTGCCCTGAGGGTTATGGGAGAGTGTCCTCCTGAAAAACACATTTTCTATCTCAAAATCAACTACGCTGAACAAAATGGTTATCTCAAAATTTCGATTGGATGTGTTTGGGGGAATGATTGGCGTGAGAGGGGGGGGGGGGGGGGCTGGTTGCCCACCAATCACTTTCGACTATTAAAAAGGGCACTAGAACTCTCGATTTCTAATCGAATGAGCCACTTTTGAAGTCTCTACGACGACCCCTTCTGTATGAAGTGCCCTGCTTTAAAGAAAAGAAAATAATAAACTGTACATTGTCAACATTGATCTTATATGCCCTCAGAGCATAACTTAAAACCCTTGCCCTGAGGGTTGTGGGGGAGTGTCTTCCTCAAAAAGATATTTTCTATCTGGAAATCAATTTCGTTGAACAAAATGCCTATCTCAAAATTTTGATTGGATGTGTTTGGGGGAATGACGGGGGGGGGGGGGGGGGGTTTTAGTGGCCCTCCAAATCAGTTTCTAATATTAAAATGGGCAATAGCGACTCCAATTTCCAATCGAATGAGCCCTTTTCGAAGTTTCTACGACAACTCCTTCGATACGAAGTGCCCGGGTATGGAGAAAAAAAAACAACACATTGTGCCTACATCGTTCTTTGCTTAGGCAGCGCTAGCGCGCTGCCTATGATTAGAAAAATAATGTTTGTAGTAACACTTTTCTTTTTTTTACTTAGAATTTTTTTGGACTTCCAAAATTTTTCAGCTTATTTATTTATGAGGCTGTATCAATGGTACTCTATGGCTAGTCATCGACAGCGCCGAGAATAGAGTTTTAATATCGACGTTTTGTTTTAACTTCGAGACGTTTTTTTCTTCGATATATTTTTTTTTACTTCAATATGTTTCTATTTCTCCATTGGGTTTTTTCAATTTTGAGATGTTTTTTGTTTTCTTCGAGAGGTTTTTTTTTACTTCGAGACTTTTTTTCTTCTAGACATTTTTTTTAACTTCAAGACGTTGTTTTTTCTTTTTGACTCTTTTTTTTTACTACGAGACATTTTTTTTATTCGTGATGTTTCTTTTTTAACTTAAAACCGTCTTGTTTTAACGTTGAGATGTTTTTTTCTACTTCAAGACGTTTTTATTTCTTCATAATGTTTTGTTTTAAATTGGATACACTTTTTTTTACTTCGAGACGTTTTTTTCGTGACGGTTTGTTTTAAGTCTGAGACGTTTTTAAAAGTTAGAGATGCATGAACAGGAATTTTCAAACACAGACACTACTACCAGGTTCACAAGTAGTGTACTAAAGTCTGAATTAAGTGGATAAAGTTTTTACCAAAGTCTAAGAGAGAGAAATGAACCGGATTCTTTTTAGAGTTTGAGACATACTAAGGGGGAATTTATCAAAATTCAGTCAGACACAGACACTACAACCAGGCTCACAAAAGATCTGGCTTTTTGAAACAATCCAGTTTGCACCTTTCCGGCTTTCATATTTATATCGTCCTCATCTTGTACCTTTAAAATATCACAAGTGGTTTTTTTGCTAGAAGTATGTTTGATGTTATTTTAAGACATGGAAAAAAAGCGGATAATGTATGTAAAAAAAGGAGACGGTGTTAAAAACTGAGGAGGGCGGCGGGAGGGGGGTAGCAGGAGGGGGGCATGGAGTGGGGAGTCGGGGCCCTCCCTGTCATGTTCATTATGATACTATGTCCTCGTCCATTCTTTTATAACAAAACATTCGCTTGAGATAAGGATAGGGCCCCGCTTGAAATCTTGGCATTGCTAGAAAAAAATACCTAGAATCCATATAACAGAACTTGAGATAAGAATTTGCGCCTGGTATGATGTCCTATGTGTGACGTTAAATTTCAACTTTGAGGCGCTGTTTTTCTTTGACGTTTTTGTACTTCGAGACGTTTTTTCTCGGTGAGTTTTCTTTTTTAATGTAGAGCCGTATTTTTTTTAATTCTAGATGTTTTTTTGTAATTCGAGAAGAGTTTATTTATTATTAGCGTTTTGTTTTAACTTCGAGACATTTTTTTTCTTCGTGAAGTTTTTGTTTTAACTTTGACACATTTTCAAAAATAAAAAATGCATGAACAGGAATTTTCAAACACAGGCGCTAATGGTCTTGATAAGGTTAGTTCAACCTCAAGAGTGCCCTGGGGGGATCCCCTTGACAAGTGCCCTGGAAAGATGCTAAGGAAAGTAAAGTACCCAAAGTATAAGGTCACATTCTACTCGCCGGTTTGGAATATAATGACTAGGGCCCAACCGATATATCGGCTGGCTGATATTATAAGGCCAAAATGGAGGCCAGCTTCATTCAGATATCAGAAAGAAAAATTGAGTATCAGCCGATTTTCTTTTTGTGCAACTAATCCAGAATATGGTGCCTGATTTCCTCAGGTAATCTTTGCCTGTCCAGTCCTCGAGGGGGGGGGGGGTGAGGGGCACCTGTTAAGTCTGACCATAGTGGAGAGAGCACCAGAGGCGAGTCAACGTATATTTGTTGTCAATGCTTGTCAATAGCCTAGACACCTGGTCGAGGAATGTTTTTGATTTATGGTGAGCTCAAGAGCCTGCAGCTTCTACCATTATATCTAAAAAGAATACAATAGACCATACATTCTGTTTGAAGAGTGTTCGCTTGTATGGGTGAAAGATCCAACGTTCAATCAATTAAAACCGTGATATCCAGTGAGGGACGCAGCTACGGGAGGGGGGGGGGGTTCCAAGGTGTCAGTGCCACGCGCCCGCGCCTTGGAAAATTTACCTATTCACCTTGGAAATTTAACTTGTTTGTCCGCATTTGTCGGCACACTGAAAACAAAATATGTTTGAAATGTTTTCACCTTTCTTACTTTCATAAATAAAAAATTATCAAAACCTTAAGGAAGAAATTTCAGTATATGTCAATTAAACTGACAATCCATGTTCGTTTGTTTGTTGTTGTTTTTTTTTTCAGTAAAGCGCAAATTGTGTTCTGGTCTTGAGAAGGCACAGGGGTTATCAGCCCTACTCATGTTAATTTTTGCTCGTTTGTGTTTGACTCGGCTATTTATAGTAATTTCTGTTGGTTTTGAGTTTCATTTATTTATTGATAGTGATTTGTGGTAGTTTTTCGCTTAGAAGATTATTTGACTTTATGTTTGCTCATTCTTGTCTTAATGGACCTCTTTACTTTTCTTTGAAAAACTTGTCTTATGGAAAAAGTCTTTTAGACTAATATTAATCAAATGGTCAAAGATGGAACAGGTCTAATTTTGACTTCAGGTGCTTATTGCTGTAGGTGAAAAAAATTATTTTTTGGATAACAACCAGTACTTTGCAGATTCCTGATGTATTTTATGGCATTCTTCTATGAGTTGCTCTTTGTTTGAAACTAAATAATAGTTTCAATCAGTGAGGAATCTAATTTCGGCTCCATTTCAAAAGAAAAATTATTTTATGAGCTTCATTTACTCCTTTTGGTTCTTGTATGCATTCCTGAAACATTTAATAGCAGTCTTCTATGAGATGCTAATTGCTTAAACCTAAAAGTCAGTTAGAAGTTGACAGGAGTTTCTTTCGTGAAGAGTTCATAATTTAAAATTTGACAACTGATTAGACCTAAATTCTAACTTGGACTCATTTCTGAAATAAGAAAACATATTACTTTTTGAAAATGTCATATATAAGTTCTGGTTTTTAATCCAAAAATAATTTGTTATAGCTTTCTTCCGAAATCTTAGCGTAATTTAACATTAGAGCTGAAAGTCCAATTTTGATTCCATGTGTTCATTTCAGAAAATAAAAGAAAAACAAAACTTTTTGGTGAGTCCTTCAAAATTTTTGTCTATATGAGTTCTGATATATAATCCCAAATAGTTTTTATAGCATTCTTCTCTGAATTGTTACTAAACTAACATTAGATAATTTTTTTAAAGCCGAAAGTCTAATATGGAATCCACACACTCATTTCTGAAAATGACGACCAAATACCTTGATGACTGCATACTTTTTGATGATCGCCAGCTACTTTGTATGATTCTGGCTTGCATTTTTGAAACATTTTATAGCGTCTTACTGTTCAAAAACTAAATAACTGATTACAGCTAAAACGAGTCTAATTTCAAATCCATGTACTCAATTCTGAACTTCAAGAAAATCTTATTTTTAAGTTGTACCAGGTGCTTTGCATGGTTTTGGTTTATATTTCTGAAAAATTTTATAGCATCTTTCTATAAGCTGCTAATTCTTTAAAATAGATAGTCAATTAAAGCTAAAAGCAGTCTAATTATAACTCCATGTGCTCATTCCTGAACTAAAAAAGCTCTATATAAGTGACTTATTTTGCTTGGTTCTGGTGTGCATTCCAAAAATATTCTATAGCCATCTTATATCAGTTCCTAATTACTTAGGTCAAAAAAGCAGTTGAAAGGCAAAAGGTGTCTAAATTGAACACCAGATGTGTATTCTAAAAAATGAGAAAAAAAACCAACTTTTTGATGAGCATCATGTAATCCGTTTGTTCTGGTTCATGCTTTCGGAAAAATTTTATAGCCCTCCATGAGTTGTTCGTTATTGAAACTGAACAGCTGATTAAAACGGAAGTGAAAAGGTGATGTTGGGTAAGGAGAAGATCATTCAGGTGGATAGCTCCACTTGCCTAGTTAGTATTATTAGTAAAGATGGTGGGTGTAGTGAAGATGTTAAAGTAAAATAGCCAAGGGCCTGCGTTTTTTAGACAGTTGAAAAAAGTTTGGAAGAATAGAGACATAATCAAATTCAAATCAAATCAAATTAATTTATTTAACATACAAAATACAAACAAATTTACAGCAGCCATCTACAAAAACCCAAAGGTTTGTTTACGATGGCTGCAAATCCATTTTTATAAAGCTCTACATCCATATAACAACTATCTCTTTGCAGGAAAAAATCAGCATTTGAATTAAATCAACAAAAAGAGCATCTCCTACTCTAAAAGGATAAGCCACATCAACAAGATTAGAATATTACAAGCTACAGAGATGACAGACAACAGTTAGGGTTCTGAAGCATGGGTGATACAAAACAAGCAGGAAGATTTGCGGCATGTTTTCCACAGAAATTGCCAACAAATTGCTCTGGGTACCCAACTGACTGACGGTAACTCAAACAGTAGCCTAAGCTGTACAAAAAGTATGGGTTAATCCCATTTTCTAGGGCTATAATGAACGAAATGTTTAGATGGCTAGGGCACGTTCTGCAGAGAAGGATAACAGATTGCCCAAGGTTGTTCTTATACCGTCAAGGGCCAAACGAAAATCAGGTCACCCCCTAATGGGTTTAGAGGATGCTGAAAGGACAAATTTAAAGGAAATGGGAACTTCTTAAGAGAGTTTAAAGAGGGAGGCTTTGAATAAATTGGGACGGAGGAGGAGCATGCATAGCTGTTGGCCTCAGGCGGCTTGGTGCTGCATTCAGTTGTCAGCAGTAGGAGTAGTAGTCTAGTTTGGACTCCAAGAGCTCATTCTCTAAGGGAGTAAAAAAAAAATACCTTTTGATCAGTAGCAAGTACTTTTTTGGGCACTGGTTTACATTTCTGAAACATTGTATACCATTCTTCTTCAAACATTGACCAATCTGGGAGACATTCATCACCTACTTCCTGGACTCGTGAATTTGTATTATAACACATATTCTCCTTTGATACCCCATCTTTCTTTTCGCTTCGTGTTTTGGACTTGTCACTTTTATAATCTCTTACACCACTTTTACTATCAAGTTCCCTATCTTTTGAACGTCTTTTTTCCTTTGGTCCTCTTTCTTGTAATTTGTGTTCTTTATGCCTAGATTCTTGATCTGAATCTTTATATTTTTGTCTTCTATCTTGGGATGACTTTCTTTCTCTATCTTTGGATGATTTTCTGTGTATGTCCTTAGACGGTTTCTTATCTTTTTTTACGGATGATTCTCTTTCTTCATCTTCATCTTCATCTTTCTTCATCTTGTGTTCTTTATGCCTAGATTCTTGATCTGGATCTTTATATTTTTGTCTTATATATTGGGATGACTTTCTTTCTCTATCTTTAGATGATTTTCTGTGAATTTCCTTCGACCGTTTCTTATATTTTCTTTCGGATGATTCTCTTTCTTCATCTGTGGATAACCTTCTATCAATATTTTTAGATAATTTCCTTTCTCTGTCTTTTGAAGATCCTGGTTCTTTATCTTTCTTTGAGTCGCTTACTATTCGACGTTTCTTTTCATCTTTAGATCCACTATTTCTCTCTTCACTTTTAGATTTATCACATCTTTTTTTACGTTTGCTTGATGCTCTCTTTTCTTTGCGAGGCCTTTTTTCTCGACTGCTTGATCTTGACTGTTTCCTTTTCTTTGAAATCTTACCCTCCCTTTTTTCTTCATTGGATACACTTCTCTCTCGCTTCCTATTTTTCTCTCTAAACTTCTTTTTTGATCTTTCTTCATTTTCTTTAGTTTGAAGCTCTGAAATATCCAAAAACTAATTAAAAATGGGGCTACACCTTAAAAATAAAAAGAGGGCTAGAAAAAAGTCTTTTTACAAAATAATAGAGTTTCTTAGGTACCTTCATTTTGTAATTATCTTAATAAAAGAACAAGAAATAGTGAAAACTTAGGTAAAACAGAGGTTTTTTCTGACTATAAAATTAACTCCCATTGCTGTTTCCTCTAGTATTTCATTTTTCTAAGTTTAAAGTCTAACTAAAAATTAAAGTTCCTCATTGGGTTGTGTTTACTTTAAAAAGAAGATTTCCAGTTCACTTTTCAGAAGGGCTATCATTATATAAAACACTTCCAATTCCCAGATCCCTATATTTGTTCCATTTCAATAATGATTCCAGGAAAGCACAAGTCAGACTTTAGTGAGAAAACTAGCAAGTTGGGGGCCAGAAAAGTAGTTTCTTTTTTTTGTCTACCCTTCGCTTTTGTCCTAGCCGAGTGGATTGGTGTGCTGGATTTAGGATTCTTTGTTCGAAAGGGGAAAGGGTTCGAATCCTAGTGTACCCAATTATTTGGTTCGGGATGAGGGTCAGTGGTGTGACTCTGTAAGCTCAGCCAAAGTCGACCCAGCTCTAAGTGGGTACCCGGAGAAATTTGGGGAAGGTAAGGAGGAAAAAGATTGTAAAGTCCAATGCCGTATTCCTTACCTTTACCTTTGCTTTTGTTGGATTCTTTTTCCTTTCAAAAAGAATATGTATTTCACTCTTAACTAATGGAGTTAAAGTTAAATAATGTTGATTTGTTAATAATACTAACATGAACATGACTCTTGAAAACAGATCAAAGTGATGAGCCCACTACAAAAGATAGGAGAGTTCCAAGTCATATGGAACACATTAACCCTAGACACAACTAGATGGATATCTTATACTTTTAGCATGAATAATAGCACTTCTACATACCGTAGTATATTGCATCTTTGGTTTCTTCTATATAACTTATACTTCTAACACTTCTATATAACTCTTATACTCTTCTATATAGCTCTTATCCTCTTCTATATACCCTAGTATCCTGCTAGTCTTTGGTTTACAATAAAGTAATCAATAAGGTTAGCTGTCTTACCATCACGTGAATACCATATTAAACTATGGGTCATTTTATTTATTTTTGTGGTACATTTAGCACTGAATGAAGCTGTTGTTTTTTTTTCTTTGGTTATCAAAATGAAATAACAAATCTTATTTACTCCTTGTATCTCGTAATTTTACATCTAAAAAGAGCAGACTTTTAACTTTTAAATCTAATAGTTATTTAATACGGCAATGGGTCAAGAGTTTGTGAAGAACAAAGGGGGGGGCTTAATCATTTTCATTTAGTTGTTTGTTTTTGCTATATATTTTATCAAATCTTGAAGGGAGTTTTGGCCCCCTCCCTCCTTTTCCCAATGAAATCTGTACTCTCTTTATACATCACCTACGTAACCATTTGTACCACTAACATTTCTAGTGAAATTTACACTAATAAGAAATCAGACACAACCTAATCAAAGCTTACTGACTTCTAGAGTGAATGAATTTCATTGGCGTCAATTCAGGGAAATTTACAATTGCCACAAAAGTGTATTTGATAATGGATACAATTTTTAATAAGACAATGAATTTTAAAAAAATTACACAAAATCAGGCTTTTATTAATAAAAGTCCGAATAGTTCGGCTTCGTATTTGGAAGCCTTTATCCACAGGAAAAAAATAGCCTAAACAAAACATATAAAGAAAAAAACACAATCCAAAATCTTTTGTTTTTGGATTTTATTCAAAAAGGCTACGTGTCTTCTTTCATATTTTTTTGTTCCGTTTTTTTTTGTATATCGTTTGATATTTTTTTTTATTTTGTTTAGGCTTTTTTTTACAAAGGCTTCAGAATGGGAAGCTGAAAGTTTCAGGTTTCTATTATTTTTTCTATTAAATACTTTTTTTTAATTTTAACCATTATTAATATATTTTAGCTTCACTTGTAAATGAAAAGGCAGTGAGTTCTTAAGAAAATATTATGGAAGTTAAAGGGGAATGTATTGTTCTAAATCTAGGGGGCAATTATTTTTTATTTTTCTAATGACAATACAGAAAAAAATTATTTTTCGATGAAAAATGCCAGGTATTTTTCGAAATATGGGGGGGAGGTGAAGGGGCAAGAAATCTTGGGAAGAACTTTACAGAATCTTCTCTAAACCTAATATCAGCTGTTCACCCTCATGTATCCCAAACCATACCACAAAAAGAGGCGCAAGACAACCCTATTTAACTCCTGATTAGTGTGCAAGATGTAAGTTACCACACGGTAAGTTACCACTGGGTAACTTACCCGGTAATGGTAAGTTTTAGGCCAAACTTACTGGTAAGTTTCATAAATTGTAAGTTTGAGTTTTTGATGAAAAAAAATGTTCTCAATTGAAACAAATCCATCCCTAAGAGAGCTGCCACTCCACTAAAATCTATTGTACAAATATTTTCATTCATCAGATTCAATGCATGAGTCATACACCTTTGAGCTTATGCTCATATCACTCTGTTGGCCTACCTCTTTGTAATTTCTTGCCTGAGTTAAAAAAAAGAAAAAAAAGGGAATACGTAATGAGTCAGTCAGTCTGAATAAATAAGACGTTCGCAGCAGAGGTCAATTTAATTTAGTGAGTTTTTGACTTTTTACTCGAATTTTTTGACTGGCTATCTTTAACTATAGAATAAATAATCAGTGAATTATATATCAGGCTATAATGCGGGTAGTAGGGCCTATTAATAAAAAATATTCCGTCAAATCTCTTCTAATCTAGCACTGTGATGGTGACAGAGCAGCAACTACTGCCCAAACATAAATCTTTCCCATCATCCCAGAAGCGCATGAAGAAGGAGTCACGTGAAAGAGGCAATGGTGCAGAATCTGAAGATGTTGGCAGAGATTCCAACAGTTCTGACAAAGGTGGCTCTAATCAAGTTCAAGTACTTTAAACACTTTGACTGGAACATCGCTTCCCAGTAATTATTGGTCTTCTGTTCCGACTCCCCTTGTTCGTTCAAGTTCCCTTCCTCTGCTTTATGTAACCAAAGTGGAGCAGCAACCAAAACATACCTGTATCCAAAAACTGACCATAGAACAACAGGAAGCCTGCGACGAAGCTTTGGCTCGTACATTTTATGCATGCAATATACCATTTGCTGTGGTCAAAAATGAATATTTTGTAGAGGCAATAAGACTCTTATCAGAAGATCTACAAATCCAGCTATGAAGAAAATTTCGGATCACGAAGTGCAAATCAAGTACCTGGATGAATGCTTTGCTGACAGCATGTTGACATTAAACTGGAAATTCAGAACTGTAAAATAGCCAAAACTCGTTGTTCCTGGATGAAAGAATCAATTTAAAGCTCAGTCAAATCCTGATTAGGAAATTTTAAATTAATTATCCCATTTCGGCTGTATTTATCTATTACATATTTTCTTTTATTGAAAGCCCAAATCATATTTTAAACTCGTTGGATGGACGCAGTTTGTACCTGATGAACTGGAACGAGTTGCTATGACAGGAGATAGGAATGCAATGATAGGGATTGACGCCATTCGCCTTGATAGTCCTTGTATAAATAAACTTGCTACTTCGTTATTGAAGCAAACATATCCCCACCTTCAAACCATAGGGGGCATCCCTTACATTTTGATACTATGAAAAGCTTATACCAGTGTGTCAATAATATTTTTAAGGTCATTACATTTGTCAGGTCTCATCACATGGCTCAAGTTGTCCTTAACAAAAAGCAGATTGCACTTCTTGGCAAAACTATCAGCCCAGAACTACCAATCAAAACTCACTGGGGATCTATCTACCAATCTATGCGCTTCATGAAAGAGTCATGGGAACCTTTAGGGTTTATGTCAATCGATAGAAGGTATGATATAAATGAGGGTGTTCAGAAAATAGGAGGGTACCTAGAAAATAGGAGGATATTTGCAAATGATCCCGCCCTGGCTGCAGCTACTCTACTTGATCCGCTTTTTGGCTGAACTCTATAGCTACATCTCCAAAAGTGGCCTTTTTTCCAAATCATTGTACTTTGAGACTGCAAAAGCTGTCGAATCGGCAGCCTGTTGGTGGGCTGTTTTTTTTTGTGAAGTTGGTACTTACGGGATCGGCTGTAAAAATATCAACAATTTGTGTTACCGCAGCCTCCTGCGACAGACTCTGGTCAGGTTATGGACTAGTACAGACCCACCATAGAAACCACATCAAGCATGAAACAGCAAACAAAATTCTAATGGTCTGTCAGTCACTCAATAGCAAAAAAAATGAGCATTGCCGTTCAGCTTCAAAAATGCCTGGAAATCGAACTGAAAGGCTGGAATGGATGTTCACACTGTCATCATGTCTTTCTATCAATAGTTCACTGCCACATGATAGTGGAGATGGTCTGGTGGAAGATGATCTGCCAGACATAGCGTTTGAAGATGCACCAGATGAGAAGGAGGATCAGCAGCTGCAGCAGCTCTAGCTTATCTCTTATAAAGAATTATCTAAAGCCTAAAGTGCAATTTTTTATACTTTTTCCCCCATGTACACGAAGTGGGAAATATATAAAATGATGCAAAAATAATGTTTTTTCTTATCAATCTGTCAGAGAAGAGATAATATTTTCTTTTAAATTCATGAGTACTTGAAACCTACCACTTATGTGGTAACTTACCAAAGTTACCCGTAACTTATTCGGTAAAAGTGAGTTTCGAAACTTACCGGTTAATCTTGCACACTACTCCTGATACAATACAGAACCAATAGCTAACCTGGCTTTGCACCTTAACTAAAACATTAGCATTTTTGTACATAGAACTAATCTTTTTTAATGCACTTACAGGTATGAAAGACAGGGATAGGGCCTTCACTGAAGCTTTTCTTCTCGCCAAATAAAATGCTTCTTCAAAATCTACACAACTGAATTCAAAAGGAGTTACACGATTCAGACAGTTCTTAATTATTCATCTGAACAGGAAAAAATTTTGCTGTGCAAGTTCCCCCTTTCCTTAAATCATGCTTTTTGTTGAACCCAACCATAAGCATCTCTTAATCAAGTTATTATACAACTAGATTCACTCTGATCCCATTTCTTATAAAAAGGCTTATTTAAAGTTTTCCCAAAATCATTTGGCACTTCAGTTGCATCAAAAGTATACTGTAGCCATAATCTTCAGAGTATTGTCTCTAACTCTGAAACTATCATATTTCAGAATCTTATGTATCATAATATCGAAAGGGCTATAATTTTAACAGATTTCAAATTTGCTGCCCATCTTTTGTTAACACTTTTGACTCAGAGCTGCTTTACAGCTCTGTCTGCACTTTCATTACCATCAATCCCAAAATGAGCTGGTACCCATTGTAGAATTACTTTAGCATAGCATGTAGAATTACTGAGCATATGACTATATAAGGATAGTTCTGAAGATTGGTTCCTGTATATTCAAAGGCCTTATTAATAGCAATAACTTCAGCTTAGAATAGGCTACAGATGTTTTAATTGGTAACTTGAATTGATTTGTAATTTGCAGCTTTGGGATCACAAATGCACCCCAAACTGGTGTGTCATCTCTTATTTTCGTTTATAAATTCTTTGAGTTGACCATTCTTTAAAATAATTTCTTGCAATTTTAATTTTCCACTTTTTAAATACAAGCGTGATGCAGAAATCAAGAAAAATGTCATGTCTTTCATGGATTTTTTCTTAATGACAGATGTGAGTATGATGTGGCTCAGGCATAAAACTAATTGCAAGATTATACCAGGGCATTTCACCAACTTAATTTATTAATTTTAAAAAAACAAAGTTTTTCCAAGGGAAGTAAAGAGCAAAGTTGAAACTTGAAACAAACAAAAATCATTAATTCACAGCCTATCTAATATATATCGATAAAACTAGTGCAAATAAACCAACTGGTGATATTTCCCTATGTTCGTAGGATTATAGAAAAGTAGCAGTCTACTGAAAACCCAAAAGCCAAGTGTAAAAAACAAGAATATTGATTTAGGAGTCAAAAGTAAATACGTATCCTCACAACAACAAATTAATCTATAATGCTTTAATAGTCCTACAGGAGCTGTGATATCAGTAACTTTCAGTATACAATTAAAATTATCTTAAAAACTTAGGCATAAAAATAATAAGTTTACATTTATTAAACAGCATAAAAATAATGGATTGATTTATTGGGTAACATCTTGGCCTCACCTAGTATTACTGGAAATGAAGAGCATATCAACCATAATATAGACTCTGTGGAGATCCAGTTATTTCTCTCTATAAAACAGAGAATTTCTAGTTGTGATACAAATTTTAAAGTGAGTCTGTAGTCTCAATGCTAATAAGATTCCATCACTTCAAAATTGTCTACAAAATAATCATGAAATGTCTTTTTCAGATCCAAAATGACAGTCAATCATTGGACTGAGCTCATTGTGCAGACGTGATGCCATATTAAACGAAAAAAAAAAAAAACAAAGCCGCAATCTAACAATGCTTTACTTTTATACTGTTAAAAGTGCCCTTAAATGTACCAAAACTCTTATTTTGCTTTGTGTTTTCAGTACAGCGCTAGTTTTCTGTAATCCTACAAACATAGGGAAATATCACCAGTTGATTTATTTGCACTAGTTTTATTCATATATGTTAGGTAGGCTGTGAAGTAATAATTATTTTTGTTCGTTTTAAGTTTCAACTTTGCTCTTTATTTCCCTCAGAAAAACTTTGTTTTTGAAGTTAATCTCTGCTCGTTTTTGACTAAAATTTAGTTTAGAAACAACACTGTCATTATCTTTTTGTTTTACGGAATAACTTCTGTTCGTTTTAATTTTTAATGTTGCTCCTGAGTTTCAGTTCAAAACTTCTTTTTTTTTATATGGTTTCTAATCACCTCCAATCTAGGGATAAATAGTGTCGTTTCGTTTTGTTTTTTTAATAATAAATATACATTTAATTCTTTTTTTTTAAAAAATATATTTATTAGCACTTAAGAAAGTAGTTCCAGGCGAGTAGCTTCAACACAAAAGGTTAATAAATAAGCAGACAGGTTTATATATCGACATGCTTCTGGGAAATTTTGCTAGCTCAACAGAAATGTTCCTTTAGGCTTAGGGAGTTACTTGACCTACCCCTAAATAGAAAAGCCATTCATTACTTACAAATGAATCAAAATTTCTAAAAAGATCATTTCTTGTGTAGGTACAATACATGGTATTATAAACTAGGTTTGTTTTCATTTCAAAATTTTGGGAAGAATTACCTGAATTCTCCTACAAAACTATTTTCATTTGTTTTATTTTTCCTCTTTGGATGCAGAATCTTGCGCATGGAGAGAATATTACATCGGAATTGTCAAGTAAATAATTTGAATAAGTAAGTATAACAATTAGTAACCCTTCTTTTAATATATAAATTTTGAGTGGTTCCAGAACCACATGCCTATGGTTCTCCAACCACAAGTGGCAAGGGGTTGTGGTCAGGAGCGTAATTTCCTATGGGAGAGAGGGAACAACTGCCTCTCCCAGACCACAGTTTTCCCCCAGACCCCAGTCTCCCCCCCTCAGGTGAAATTTAGTTTCTCCAAAAATGTTGTCAAAACTAAGATAAGCCTGCATAATTCAAGTATCCACTGAAACAGGTCAGCTTTCTTTAGTATATCTTTACCTTTTTTTTTTTACTATATGGCTTGTTGTTAAGTTTTCTCTGTCATTTTCACTTGATTTGGTAAAACTGCCTCCAGATTTTTACCCCCCCCCCCCACACACACACAGACCCCGGATTTTGACAAAAATACGCCATACATCAGGGTATGGATTTAGTGATCTACTAAGAATGTCATTAAAAACCATGAACTGGATGACCTCTATTCCCTTTTGAATCAAAACGCTTGACAAAATACCTTCCTGGTACATGCTTTAAAAATGAACGCGTCACATTTATAAAACAGTGAAATTATCTGAAAGTGATCATACAGAAGGGGACAAAACCGTGACTGAAAAAAAAATATTAGGAATCGAACCCAAGACACTATAATTTGAAGCCCAGCACTGTACTAACAGAACCACGCTTCTAATAATCTGATTTCGTATATTGGTTTTTGTACTTTAATTGCATAGCTTATTAAGGGGGCTTGGAGGAGAAACATATGGTAGGTGTTCATGCAAATCTCTAGTTAAGGGTTTTCGACAATAATTATTACAATGATGATATCATTTTATACTTCCAAGCTTTTCAAACAGTTGGCAGTAGCAAACTGTAAGTAAGAGGCGACCTGGCTTAATAGTAACCAAAACTCTAAGAAAAAGAATTTTGATATCAATAGATACATAAAAAAAATCGGATTCCTATACTGATTTTAGATATGTTTCATCAAGTTTAGGCCTACCTATCAAAAGTTACGAGCCTAAAAAATTTGCCTTATTTTCGAAAAAAGGGCGAAACAGCCCCTAAATTCATATAATCTTAATGGAAATCACACCATCAGATTCAGTGTATCAAAGAACCTTACTGTAGAGGTTTCAAGCTCCTATCTGCAAAAATGTGGAATTTTGTATATTTTGCCCAAATAAAGATCACAGATGCATGTTTATTTGTTTTTCCTTTTTCCCACAGGTGATCATATCAACCTAGTGGTCCTATAATGTCGCGAGAGGGCTCAATCAAACGGAAATTATAAGTTATACAGCCCTTTTTAAGTGACCAAAAAAATTGGGGGGCAACTAGTATCACTTTTTACAAAAAATACTGCGTTTTCATGTACAAACTATGCTCACCATTCTACCATCAGAGACTCTTGACGATTCTACAGTAGCCACAGTAAAAAGTGCAACTTCATTTCTCAAGGGTGTAACAAACAATTAACAAGAACCACTTCATTATTATATTTTGGTTTTTCTTTTTTCTGCAGCTAATTAAAGTAAAGAACGAATAGTAAAGCTTCAATTAACTGAATATTACTAAGAGACAAAAAGTTGGTAATAAAACCTTACTTTCCTAGAAACCAGCCAAATTTGGCCCTGATGAGGTTCAAACTCGACGCCTTGGGATTACAAGACCTATGCTCTACTGACTGAGCCACCAATGCTTGTATATTGTGAAACAATATACAGTTTGAGACAATATTGAAAAAGAGTTACATAAATGACCAATACAGTTCATTATAAATGGGACCTATGCTAGTTTCATCAGATGTAGCTGAAAACCTAGTAAAGAACAAAACACATTACATAGTAACTAAAAGTTAAGGTCATTACATAAAAGATCAATGTAAAATCATTTTGATGAATTCATTTGTAGATTTTATTTATATGCTCACAATATTTGCATTATCTACTTAAGAAGTGACACCAAAAGCGTTGTTTTTTGTCAGGGTGGAATTTGTTATGGGGTAGGGGGCAACTGCCCCCTCTGGAACCCAGTTTTCCCACCCCCCAAGCTTAAATTCAGTTTTGGTACTTGTGTAGAATCCAGTAGTCATGCAATAAGTGAAGTTTTGTTAATGCTGATGAAATAAAAAAAAATAGTATTAAAATACAATAGTTCAGAAAAAAATTTGGGCCATATATTTGCACATTAGGGGGGTAGGGTAAAGCATAGCATGTCTTAAATACATAACCTAACCTAAACAACCCAACTTAGGTACCTTTTAGTCCCAATAAACCCCAAAAAACTAAAGTTTAAATATAGTTCCCAGAGTGAGAAACCATTTGTTTATACAGCGTCTAGGCATTACCTGGTAAAATGCCTATCTGATCTTCAATACAATTCTTGCATGACTACTGGATTCTACACAAGTACCTTAGTTTCTTCAAAATCTTGTCAAAACTAAGATATACCTGCATAATTCAGAGAAACAGACCAGTTTTCTTTAGCAATTCTTTGCATTTATGGTTCTACAAGGCTTATTTTTTATTTCTCACTGACATTTTCCCTTGACCTGGGAAAGTTTGGTCCACCTTTGCCCCACCCCCCAGGGTTTTGACGAAATTACGCCCCTGTTTTTTGTGCTACACCACACTTACGGATGGTAGAATTGATAAAAATCACATAGATATGAACAAAAGCTTTCAAATGAGCTATTAAATGTCACTCTAAAAAGTTCTGGTAGCCTAGTAGCCCCAGCTTTTCCACTTGAGACAAGGCACCCAAAATCCTGTTTTAGTGTCATTTGGAACTTGCTGGTGGTGGAATTTAAGTAGTATTGTATTAATATAAGGAAGTGGCCCTATGGAGCTACTCTTTTCTTCCTTAGTGGTTTAAGATCATGAAGAAGGATTAACAGCAATTCCCCCACTGTTGCCACTTACATATTCAAAGTCATAGATGGTGTTGTCAATTACAGTTATAGATGGCAAAATCACATAGATATGAACAAAAGCTTTCAAATGAGCTATTAAATGTCACTCTAAAAAGTTCTGGTAGCCTAGTAGCCCCAGCTTTTCCACTTGAGACAAGGCACCCAAAATGCCGTTTTTAGTGTCATTTGGAACTTGCTGGTGGTGGAATTTAAGTAGTATTGTATTAATATAAGGAAGTGGCCCTATGGAGCTACTCTTTTCTTCCTTAGTGGTTTAAGATCATGAAGAAGGATTAACAGCAATTCTCCCATTGTTGCCACTTACATATTCAAAGTCATAGATGGTGTTGTTAATTGCAGTTATAGATGGCAACATGTTTTCTTTTCTATCAATACATACTGTATGTACTTCTCCAGACCTGTCCCCCCTGGATCCCTGTATACACTCTGAAAGGGCAGTACCCCTTTATTGTGTATGCAGAATGATGGGGCAATACCCCCTAATTGTGTATGCAGAATGACAGGGCAATACCCCCTTATTGTGTATACACTCTGATGGGGCAGTACCCCCTTATTGTGTATGCAGAATGAGAGGGAAGTACCCCCTAGATCCCTGTATGCAGAATGAGCAGGCAGTACTCTCTTTTTATAGTAATATCTCCAAGCAGTGCCCTATCCCTCCATACAAGCAGCCTATCATTCCAAGTGGTGCCCTATCCTACCTTACAACAAGACACATAACCATCCCTACATCAATACACATAACCAACCATACATCAATACACATTTCCCACCATACAAACAGACAGTCCCCACCACCATACAACAGACATAATCAACCATACATCAATACACAACACCATCAATACAGTAACATCTAAACATCCATACACATAAACATCCAAATAAACACCATACATCAATACACATAACCAACCATACATCAATACACAACATCATCAACACAATAACATCCATTCACATAATCCAAAGACATGATTTTTTAGCTTCTAAGCAACTTCTCATTAATTTTATGAAATTTGTGTTTGATGTAGGAATTGAAAGTCAGACCCATGATATCCTAAGGTAAAAGAACAACATATTACTTGACTGAGCCAACAAGCCATTGAAAATATTGTGATTTTAGAAATACATTCAATGTATTGTTTCCAGGACACTGGCCAACTGATGTTAAGCATCACAATATTGTAACAAGTTATTTGCACATTTGATTTATCAATTGGATTATTGGTAGGTGGTAACAGTGATATGTTTTGGGGCATCATTTATGGCAACCTCCTGAGAATATGCATATCATGATGATTTGAGATGCAAACTAGACAGACAATTGTCCCCACTCCAGGACCCCCCCCCACAACCAGGGACCTCAACTCTTCCCCTTCAGGCTGCCCCCCCCCACCCCACCCAACTTTTTTTCCATGCCTTAAAATCACATCAAATATAGATATAGCAAACAAAAATTACCCATGATATTTTAAAAGTACAAAATGAGCATGATATAAATGTGCAGGAACTGGAAGTTGATTCTAATAATGAGACTATACAAAAGCATCTCCACACAAACCAAAACAAGAAGAAAAAGACAAAGATCTTATTGTGAGTGTTGCATTCTGTTGATATATAAAGCTAAGAAAGGAAAGGAAATAATAAAAGAAAAAGAAAATAAAAAAGGTGAAAAAATAAGGATTTTGTCAGCCAGTGGCAAAACATGAAGACAAAGAACAAGCAAAAATTTTGACAAGGACCTCTGCCAAGTCATCCTCAGTGCTAAACAAAAAGAAAAAACAGCAAAAATCTAACCTTTTATAGTTTAATCAACAACATGCAAACATAGACTCAGAGACTTTGATTCTCTGTTCACATCTTATTGAGTAAAACCCAAAAGGTTAGATTTTTGATGTTTTTATTTTTTGTTTAGCACTGAGGACAACTTGGCAGAGGTCCTTGTCAAAATAGCTGGATTCTGGATAGAATCAAGTCTTTTAAGGGTTCATTGTGGAGCTGATTGACAAATTACTGCAGCACATTTAAGCTTTGAACTGAAGTGTTTTTTTTTATTCTATCTAGAATTGGTAAATTTTTTGCAGTTCATATTACTGACTTATGAATAAAATGAACATATCACTTGATGCCTTTTTTTATGCTCTTTATAAATATAATAACTGCTTCTATTGCAAATTCAAATTTACCCACCCTTGCCCCCTAATGTGCAAATATATACCCTGAAATGTAACCACACAAAGAAGTTGTCAATACTAGTTAATTTATTGAAAAGTGGTTAAAAACATATCACTAGTTTATAAATAAGTTGTTCAAGAGTAACATATTCCACATATATTCATTACTTATTTATAACAATTCAAACCTCATTTATTAGGCAACTCAAATATAAAACATGTTCCTACCATTTCAAGTTTTTCAATTGCTGTCAACAAAAAAAGCACTGAATTTCGCTAGGCTATTCAAAACTTTGCTATTGACAATTAATGGTATAATCCAATCCAGGGTATATATTTGCACATTAGGAGGGTCGGGTGGGTAAATTTAAATTTGCAATAGAAGTGATTATTATATTTGTAAAGAGCAAAAACAAAGGCATCAAGTGGTAGGCTACATTGACTTTTTTTGTAAGTCAATAATATTAACTGTGAAAAATTTACCCTATAATTTGGCTCTGCTACCCCAAGTGGTCTTTGTTAGTGATTTTATGACATTTAATCTTCTGATAGGCCTAAATTCTGCTTTAGAGTATTGCAGGTGGGGTTCCAATATTGATTCCTAGGCTATCAATAATACAGCCAAACAACTTCATTTGATAGACATAGCCAATTTCGCTGCCACCTAAATTCATTGTTTGAGCAATGATAGAAGTTTTTTTAGTTATAAGCATACCTTTGGTTTTGAGGGCCAGCTGTGTAGCAGGAAACATTTCTAGATTTTGAATTTTTCCAACAAATTCAATTTATTTTCAAGACTTCAATGTAGATGTCGTCGAAATTCAAAGAGAGGCACGCTTGAAACAAGAGGCTTTTGTGTTTTGGGTCACACTCAAAGAACAGTCAAAGGTAGGCCCTATATAATAAATTCCTTTTGTCTATGGTAATACCATTCATTTTTGCCATAAAGTTTTGTATCACAAGTAAGGTCATCTGAATCAAAATGTTTACATTTGGTGAGTTAAAATTCTAAACATCTTTTTGCCTTTTGTGTTTTAGTGATTGTTAATTGTATGTTCAGCGGTTGCTATTGCACTTGAAGCTTTTAGTGTGTTTCGTAGTTCGTGTCTTGGGGATTATAATGCTAATAATTATGCAATTTTATTTTTACTTTTATTTTAAATTTGCAATACTTTTTCATCTGTCACGAGTTAGCCGTTAAAAAAGAAAAAATCCACTTTGCTTCATAAGCTTTGATCTTATTTTATGTGCGTTTAATTATATTTTGAATTGTTCATGGTAGTAAAAAATATTTCAAATGTTACAAAAATCACTAGGAGCCCCTAGAAGATCGAGAAGCTCAGACCAAGCTTCAAAAATTGTGGACCAATATATTATCATAAATTAAATAGGAATTTTGCAACATCAGATTGCTCGGTAAGTCAGGAGGAAGAGGAATTTGGCGGAAAAGGGGTGGGCGCAGAAGTGTTAACCTAAAGGGGCTTGGTGTTTGGTGAGTTTTTAGTAGTAGTAATCACCATCTAGTAGTGTCAAGGGTTAATTTAAAGCTGAAACATCGGAAGGGTAATTACCTCCCGGGAAGTTATGATGTTAGTAGACTCCAGGATGAGAATTTGAGAGAAACTTTCCAGGAACAGTTGAATACTAAACTTGAGAGTTTAAAATTTGATAATGTGGAAGATGGTTGGAATAATGTTAGAAAAATAACTTGTGAAGTTTCTGAATGTGCATTAGGGAAGAAAGCTAGAACTTCAGCTAAGAAAATGAGTGAAAAGCTTTATGTTTAATAGAAAGTAGAAAGGACTTGTACAAGAATTATCTGAGTGATAGATCGCATGAAAACAAAAGAAATGTAAGGAAAGTGGAGAAAGCATTGAAATATGAACTAAGGAGGTGTGAAGTGGAGGCCATGGATAAAATTGCCGAGGATTTAGAAGATGCAGCTAGACGTCATAATAGTAAAATATTGTACTGGCACGTTAACAAATTGAGAGGTAGCAGTCAATCCAGACTTGTCCCAGTTAAAGATAGGAATGGGGTGGCAATTAGTGATAAGGAAAAAACTAAAGCGAGATGGGCCGAACATTTTGAGAACTTGCTTAACCGAGATAGAGTTGCAGGAAAGAATATAGAGGAAAATGAAAAAGTTTGTGATACCTTGGATGTGAAGGAAGATTTGTTTCGTGAGGAGGAATTAGCAACAGTACTAAAAGGATTAAAGAATAATAAGGCTCCAGGTGCTGATGGGGTAATAAATGAGTTTCTTAAATATGGTGGCTCTGAGGTTAGAAATAAGTTATTGAAGATTATGAATATGATTTTTGAAAAAGGGGAAGTACCTAGCGATTTTAGGAAAACCTTAATTAAGCCACTTTATAAGAAAGGTGATAAAAGTGAGTGTGGTAATTATCGAGGCATTAGTCTGGTCTCTGTAGGTAGCAAATTGCTTAGTAATATGATACTTTTTAGACTGAGAGATGCCGTAGACAGTTTTAAGAGAAGAGCAGTGCGGTTTTAGAAAAGGTAGATGATATGTTGACCAAATTTTCACTCTTAGGTTAATAATTGAGAAGTGCCTAAGTTTTCAAACACCTTTGGTCCTCAGTTTTATAGATTATGAGCAAGCGTTCAATTCTGTTGATAGAGGAGCTTTAGTAAAGGTTTTATCCTTGTATGGTATACCACAGAAACATATTAATGTGATTAGTGCTATGCATAAGAATAACACAGCTGTGGTTAAGGTAGGAAATGAGGCTAGTAGCTGGATTCGTGTTGTATCAGAAGTTAAGCAGGGTTGTGTTCTATCCCCCTTTATGTGGATTATTTTCATGGACTTTGTTTCAAGAAGCACAGGAAAGGCAATGGGAGACTACGGAATCAAATGGGGAGGCGAAAGTCTCCTGAACTTGAATTATGCTGATGATTTAAGCATCCTAGATGAAAGTGTAAGCAAAATGAATGAACTCTTAGAGGTTTTATGAGTTCAGGGTACTAGAATTGGTTTGAAAATTAATGTTAGAAAGACTAAGTCACTAAGGCTAGGAATAAGTGAAGATGAAAAGGTGACGTTGGGTAATGGAAAGATTGATCTGGTGGGCAGCTTCACTTACCTTTGTAGTCTTATTAGTAAAGATTATAGGATTGGTGAAGATGTTAGATATGGAATAGCCACGGCTCAGGGTGTTTTTTCACAGTTAAAAAAAGTCTGGAAGAATAGGAAGATAAGTCTGCAAACCAAGATTAGAATCTTAGAAGCTACAGTGATGACAGTGGTCAAATATGGCTCTGAAGCATGGACGCTCCGAAAAGCGGATGAAGATTTGCTAGATGTTTTCCAGAGAAAATGCTTAAGGATTGTTCTGGGTACCCGGCTGCCTGACCGTATTTCAAACAATAGGCTATACGAAAAATGTGGTTCAATACCGCTTTCTAGGTCTATAATGAAAGAAAGGTTGAGGTGGTTAGGGCATGTTGTGCGGATGAAGGATGACAGATTGCCGAAGATTGTTCTTTTCGGCCAACCATCTAGGGCTAAACGGAAAGCAGGTCGTCCTCGTCTGGGGTGGGAGGACGTCATAAAGAAAGATTTAAAGGAAATGGGAACTTCGTGGACGGGTGTAAATAGGGAGGCTTTGAATAGATTGGGGTGGAGGAGGAGCGTGTGTAGCTGTGTTGGCCTCATGTGGCTTGGTGGTGCGGTGAGTTGTTAGTAGTAGTAGTAGTAGTAGTAATAGTAAATTGCAAGGCATAGATTATAATATCGGTTCCAAACAATGGATAGGAACTGTGCAAGTTTTCCCATATATACATATGCTAAAGCAGATAATGCCAATTCACAACCTGTATAAGTTCTTTGCTTAAGTAACCAGTAATAAGAATTTTAGGGCCCGATATAGCTCAAGTGTAGTTTATAATAGGTCTGATGTATGCGAAGTAAGCCAGTTTTAGTTGAAATACTGAAAAAACAACTCAGCGAATTAAAGTAAGAGTGATGGTTTCACAGATTTTGCATTTTTAGTGATTTATCAACATGAACAGTAAAATATGAACAAACGCTGATTATGAAACCAACAATTATAGCCAAAGATACACATCATGACTTGGAAGTGAAACTACCCTATTCTGTAAGAAGTCAAAATTTTGGATATCTTCAGCCAACTACCAAAGTTTTTCCTCTCTTTTGAACGCTGCGTGTGACAGCTTTCTATGCCCCCTATTCTATTGTATAGCGGCTGAAAATATAGTTTTAACCTTATCAACACGTCACCGCTTTTCCTGAGAGAAAAATTATTCAATCCCGCTTAGTTTTTTTCATATTCAAAATATTTAAAGGTTTTACGAGTAGTAAGGAAATTTCACTGTCAGCTATGGTAAGGCCATGCTTGACGTGACATATCAGATAAGATCTAGGTATTGCGAAAGAGGGTACTCGAAATATCTTCTCTAAGGACTAAAACGAAGCATTTTGTTTTTAATTTATTTGAAGACTGTAAATAGCATATTACCTGTGTAATGATGCATTTGGTGCTTCGCACTTGCTCGCTTTAGTACTATTTTGGATTCTTTTCACGGCTTCAGTTATTAAGGATCACTTTCAGACGGAAGGATCACTTTCAGACCTTATTAAATCCCCAAATACAATTACTGTGACTTCAGGCCATATCTCCAAATTTTGGCCGAAAATATCCCTAAATCATCCGGCCGTTCCACCGTCTTGTATCTCTACAATTTCTCAGCCTCCCTTAGCACATATTTCCTGGACAGGAAACTACAATTAATAGAGAAAAAACAATAATTATTTATGCTTACGTTTGTAATAATGGCACTTGCTCTTTTTAAATCCAAGCATTGCTATTTTAGAAAATAATTACCTGGATACTTTAAGCAAAGAATCATAATCATATGGAAGGTACATTGGGCCTTTAACTATTGGACCTTTTAACTATGCTGAAAAAGATGGTTATCTAAAAATTTTGATTGGATGACTTTAGTGGAAGGGGGATGTCAGGGGCGGGGGCTAGCTGTCTTCTATTCGCTTTGGTCAATTAAAAAGGACATTAGCAATTCTAATTTCCGTTTGAATGAGCCATCGCTCTTTACTAGGCTGCAATAACTGCAGCAACCATGAAGACACTTTGATTTAAAATAGTCTGTCAACTACTTTAAACTTCCTTATTTATCTCTGACGCCACTTTCGATGGATTTTAGGTTGTTTTTTTAAATCATGATAAATATGTTTTCGCAATAATCTTTTACTTTAATATTAACCGATATAATAGTTGTCATTCCTGACTTAGTGTCACATAGAATATTTTCTGAGTAGGCAGCTTTTTTCAAAACGCGTTATTCCACTTCTGGTAACAGAAGGTAGAATTTATGAAAAGTACATAGACATGAGCGATGGCTCTTTAATGAGCCATTAAACACCCCTCTACGATGGTGTGGTAGATTGAAAGCCCTGCTAATGCGGCAGTAGTCTGTTGGTGAGTAGACAATTTATGAAAGTTACTTAAGGGGTCCTGGGAGGGGGAGTATACGGGTGGAGTTTCTATAAACGTCCAGTTAAGCGTTTGAACCATAATGATTACAATAGTACCATTTTATACGTCCTAGCTTTTCCACTTAAGAAGCGGCACCAAAAATGCCGCTTCTTGTACCATATGGCATTTAGGGATGGTAGAATAGAGGTTACCCCGACAACTTTAGTTTCAACATCTGACGGCAGCAGAGGGTTAAGCCGTAGACCAGTAGCAAATTTCTGTTGGCATAGCTCAGGTAAGCTAAGAACTTTCGAAGATCTTTTCGGGGTTTGAATGACAGAGAATTTATTTAAAAAAAAACAAAATAAATTCAAAAAACGAAAATTCTTCCAAAAAGCCTCATGGCTTGTGCAGCCAGTCTCGAAACTACAAAACACATCACTTATCTGAAAATTCCCCTGAAAAACAAAAAATAAACAAAAAACAAGCAAAAAATTACCGATTGAGACCCTCTTCTATTCTAATCTAATATAAAACACTATTATATACTATTTCCCTACTTTAAGTAGGGAATAAAAAAAAATATAAATCATAAATAACAAAACAATGGTCCCTACGCAACCCATGAAAAGTCGGCCTATCAGTCTCTTGAACTATATCATAAAGGTGGAGTTGTAGTAGGACTACTTCGAGCAAGTAATACTGGGGGCCCATCCGGTAGAGCAGGAGGACTTGCAGCGACCAATTTTGGAGAGGATATTTAGGACTAAGAAATGACGGTCCGGTTAAGATTTTCTTCTGCTCTCGGACTTCTGAATCAACTCAATTTTACTGGTTTATGCACCCAAGTTCCAAGTTTATTCTCTCTAGAAGCCTCCTCTAGAGTAGCCTTGCATTTCTGATAATACGTTGAAAGTTTTTAGTGGCAGAATAAAGGCGAGCTTTTTGCAATTTTTCTGGGACATAGGCCGTAAAATTCCTCTTTATTGGTGTGGACTTTTTAAACAGAGACGCTTTTGAACGCTTAGAGATTCCCCCCAAACATGAGATTTCCTGATTATCCATTTATGTAGTCAGGAGCTACCCAACCTTTTGTCCGAGCCAGGGATGCTTTTGGTGTTATCTTCAAATTCAAGTGATTTGACAACGATGGTTGTAATAAATAGGGTTGATTGCATCTGTATCCTTCAGGAGGTGATTTTATATCAGACACAAATTAGTAGTATAGATAACACGGGCTCTGGACCACATCATTTATTAATCCAATCTACCCCATTTCCAATTGAATTCACACCATTTTAAATGAAACGTTCCAACATTTTTACAATTTCCCATCCTGAGCTTCAAGCTCAAAACAGGTCCTTTGAAATATGCATTTAATAAATTTGTGAAATAAGAGTTTAAATTAATCCATTTTTCCTATACTACTGATAAAATAGTAGTCTGCTTTCGTTACTTGTATACTTCCTATGTTTACTTCCTAGGCTTCCGAACTTATTCATTTAGAATATCCAAATTTTATAAAGTGAATATCTAAGTTCTTTCTGTACCTGAGAGATTCATCATTTGGTTTCAAATGAATTAGTAAAAATCCATTATTCTTTGTTGTCTGATTAAAGTAGTAGATACGTTTTTCTTTCTTCAAGTCATAAATATGGTTTTGTCTGATTGTATCAATTTTTTTTGGATTAAAAGACTTGAAAAATTCAAAATAGGTATAGTTTAATTGTATAATTCTAGGTATATCAAAATAGCTCTGAGAAATATAGATTATTGATTTATTTTGTTTTCTACCTCTCAAGAATAGATCTTCATTTTTTTTTCTTTTTCTGTTACAAAACCGTCAAAAATAACTCAATTTTGACACTTGGGGTCTAGGTCATCTACATCAATGATATCGCTTTTATCATTACTCGCAACCAAAAGACCTATGTCAGTTTTTTCATCCAAGACATTCATGTTAAGCATTAAATCTTTACATTTATCTTCTTCAAGATCTTCAGCGTACAGATAAATTTTTTGAAAGTATAAGTAATCATAAATCAAGTTTAAGAGTAAATTGGTTTTACCACATCCAGAGTTTGCAATAATCAATAATCGAGAATGCCATTAATGTGCTAGCAGATGTTTATTTTTAAAACAATTTTTATTTTTTTCCCATTCTTGCACTTAAATAGGTACTTTTCCATCCATTTACTTGGTAAAAATTTTTGTTAAGCAAAAGTGAACTATGAAGCCTATAACTTTGAAGCTTATTCAGGCTTATAGCTTTGAAGCTTAACTTTAATAACTAACTAGCTTAACTGTAATACCTTAATTAGCTTAATTATGCTTTAACTAGTTTAAAGCTTCAAGGGATTAAATCCCCAGGGTACCGTGTTTACTTTATTGTTCAAAACCTTTCTTTTAGTTTCATTAGGGTTATTTAGTGTTATTATAATTATGTTATGCTATTTTATATTTAACAATATTCGTTTTGATACCTTTCAATTTTTACTTTGCTATGGTTTCATCGTCACCCTCTTTTAAATTAGCGTATACTTTTGATCTTAAGCCTACAAACTCAGACATTATTGTTGCAGATAATTCATCCTTCATCATACCTATCACTTTTTTTATTGATTGCAGGGAAGTTATAAGGGTTATCATTTTTATAATCCGAAGTATCGAATTGTTCTTGGAGGTCACCTTTAATATCTTCTTAAAAATTGTCTGTTCGAATATCATAAATAAAACTATCCATATCAATGTAGCATAAATTAATGTTCTCATTATATCTTGGTTTCATTTATTCATAATGATATTCATACATCAGTAATTTAGATAACTCTAATACAGCGAATCCGATATAAATAGTTTTATCTAGATTTATTTTTGACTTGGTCATTCTGGCTACCAATAAATTCTCGGTAAAGATTATTTCCGATCTGAAGTTGTGTTTTTAAATTATTTTTTGTCTTTTTTATCACTAGTGATTACTTCAATACTTGATCTTTTTCTAAAATTATCCATGGTTTTCCCAAAACAAGCATTATTCATGAGTTTAAAAAAATCTTCCTCGAAATCGTTCGTTCCCTGTTGTCGTAATTTAGTCTTATGATTTATATATTCTTATAAACAGAGTGACTCAGTAAAATCTAGTTTTACATGTTCTTTTTTCAATGCTAAGCCGTGTTTAAGATACCATTCCAAATTCTTATAATGCACAACATATTTTATTTTATTATTTAAATTTATACCTAATTTATATTGAAAATGTTCAGGTCCTAGTGGTAAATCTTTATGTAAATTGTGTAACTCTCTTGGATATTTTAAATCAACTTCGTAAATTGCTCCTACATTACCCTTATTCATTTCTGATTGAAGGTAATCTTTCAATTGTTGGTAATAGTCTGAGTTGTTGTTTACTTTTAAATTGTCGGGTATATTAATAAATTTAAAATCTTTTTGTGGTGACGCTTTCTAATTAAGTCAAATTTGGAATTTAGAAAAAAAACTTTAAGAAGTAAATAAAAAGTTTCGAAATACTACTTTTTTATTAAAATAAAGATACACATTCTGGAATGTGTAAGCTTGAAAGGAACTTGCTCACTAACCAATTTCCTGGCTAAGTACGTCAATGAGCCGGATCGATGCGGTTCGTTTTTCATATATACATACTCAGATTTTTGAGAATGAGGACACACTCTTTGACTTGCAGGGTCAACCTCTGCCCTTTTGTTATCTTATTAGAAATACCTTGGAATATTTTCGGATCATTGTAAGTGTCTAAGTATCGTGTTGTATTATATCTTATTATAGACGTCTTATGCTTGTTGTCTCCCTGAGAACACCAGTCCCAACGCAATATATATATTGTCAAGCCCTGTACTGGTGTATGTTAGCTGAATAAAAGTATTGTGTTATAGCCAGCCTCTATAAAATCTAAATTTAGTCCCTATAATATTCCCAGTTGGTAAGCCTCATTAGTCAGGTCATAGCCTAAGGCACGATACCAAAGTTTATTTACCTTAGGACCACAAGTATCTCCCCTATAAAGCGAAAAAGAAGGCAACAACCACAACTTCACCATACAAAGTTAAAACCACTTTACCACAGCTGGTGGCGATTCAAAAAACTCGGCCAAGAGGGCTAGATAAAAATTGTAGATTGAAACAAAATGGCTTTACCAGATGAAAATATGACTGCCCTATCAACGGCACTTGAAATTGCCAAAATTATACCAGAATACGTGGGAATTTCAGATGTCGATGAGTTTATCGAAAAATTTAAAATTTTCAACGAACTAACTATGTCGTTTGACGATAAGGTAATAGAGCAATGCGTTGCAGCTAGATTAAAGGGAAGCGCTTGAATCTTTTAAAACGAGTTTCATAGAAACGAGTGTTTCCGATAGGCTAAGAACAGAGGGAGTGACATTCAATACCTCAACTAGTATTAGGGAATATGACGATAAAATTTGTCGGTCTGTATGCTTACAGTTAGAGAATGGCGGAAATGACGAACGGTACAGAAAGTACAGTTACATACTTTTACGCAGGGGTTCCCAAAAAAGCTATTAAGACTAATATTGTCACGAAAACCGGACAATCTAGAGCAGGCTATAATTCTAATAGTACCATAAGTAAAAATTGACGAGGGCATTAAAAGGTTTGATCAGATGTCAATAAATGACACAGGAACCCAAGAAAGTGTACAATATGAAAGGGGACAGAAGCGGGTTAGCTTTGAGGAGCCAAATCGTGAACCAAAAGGGCGTGACGGAGGCCGAGGGTCGCCATCTAGGGAATTAGGTGACAGATTGTATGACCTTGAGTCGTTAGCGGCTAATAACTATAGAAAATATGGGCACACCCCCACCGAAGACAGATTGTTGGAGAACCAACAATGATAGATCAATAATATTTAGAGGTAATCATACACAACGTAGAAACCAGGAAACCAACAAATAATTTAAGCGAAGGTTTAATTGCTATTAATGTGGCAAACCGAATCACTATGCGGCAGATTGCTGGCATGGAATACATAAAGAAGGCCAGATGTACAAGACACGCCCCCCGAACAGACCGCAGGGGGGGAAGAAATGTAGGAAGGCAGGGAACAAATAATACTTGGCAAACACCGAATAATATCCCAGAATTTAGGCCTAGAAATAAAACGGTAAACAACACCCAGGGTCAAAATAGCAACGCTAAAGAAAACTTGGATAACCCCAGAAACGTTTGGTCATCAGTGAACATTTAAACAGAGAAACCAGCCTGTAAGGGTCGACAGAGCTGAGTCATTACTAAGACCCCTGTATAGTTTAGAGTGTTGTGATACAGATGCAAATAATAATAATCTACCGATTTTGCGTTGTTTTAAAATTGAGTGTTTCCAAAATTTACCGAGTTTACTTTGATACGGGTGCGTCTAAATCATTAATTCGAGAAGAAGTTTTTAATAGGTCAACTCCTAGTGTCAAAAAATGGCATAAGCAGATGCCAGAATACCCTGACATCAGTAACAGGTCACAAGCTGACAATATTAGGGTAATGTCCATTAAAACTTAGCACTGGTGATAAATAAATAACAGTAACGGTGATAATATGTAAGCAAATACCATTTCCTTGTGTTCTAGGAGTAGATGCTATAAGAAAATATGGGATCGTATGGGAACCCCTATCTGATAAAATAACCATAAGCAAGCCAAACGAAACTAATAGGTAAGTTTGCGTAGCAACATATAAAGATAGTGACAATTCGGACTATAAATTAAAAACAAACGGGAAAATCACAATAGAAGGTGGAACATCAGCTCAAGTGCGACATCAAATTCAAAAGCAGGAAAGATTAAAACAATAGATGCAATGATAGGGGGTACACCCTCGAAGATGATCCCACAATTTTCGTGGAAAATTACCCGTTTACCCGTGCCCCAGCCATTTAAACATTTGCCTCTCAATTACTTGGACTATCTGTCTTGGCTTTTCTCTGTCTACAATTACCCAGCCCAGTCTTGATGCAACCTATGCAACCTATTGCGCAAAATACTTGATAACTTCATTTCAAAGTTATTAAAATTGAAAATGGTATCATATATTTAAAATTTCTAAATCTAAGTATTAATAAAGTAAAGCTAAACCAAATGGCGCTAGTATCGGCGGAAAAGATTTCAAATTCGGAAATAAAATCACTAAGCAGCTCAGAATTAAGCTCAAATTTTACTAGCCACGGGCAAATATCGTTGAAACTGCAGCCGGAAGAAAACTATGGAATGACAAAATCTGATATTTTGAAACAGTGTGATTTATTAAATTTACCGGAAAATATAAAAACCCGAGTGGGAAATATTCTTTGAGACTTTAGATGGACATTCGCTAGAAAAAAGCAGATTACGGAGTAAATCACTTAATGACGCACAAAGCACCAACACAGGGCCCTCCAATTAAAAAAAACACCGTATAAAACACCTTACCATTTAAAACCATGACTAGATGAACAAATAAAGGAAATGGAAGAACAGGGTATGATTAAAGAGAGTGTTAGCGAGTGGTGTTTTCCGCTAGTAATAGTCAGACAAAAAGACAATACCTGGAGATTATGCATAGATTTTAGAGCGCTAAATGCATTCACAGTAAAGGATGTTAAGAAATTACCACGAATTGATACTATATTAGATTCTCTTGGAGGCTGAAAATACTACGCTAGTTTTGACCTGATAGCTGGATATTGGATAATAGCCGTAGACCAAGAAAGAAAGCACAAGGCAACAGTAATTTTAGACGATGGAAGAATGTTCACGTTTGAACGTATGGCTTTTGGCTTATTGGTGTTAAATTGGTTTTAAAAGATAACGAACCAGAAAGGAAAAAAGATACCTAGGCTTACTTAGATGATGTAGTTTTGTTTACTGAAAACCTGGAAGACCATTTAATTGAACTTTAGAAGAATATTGGGAAAATTTGAAAAAGCATACTTAAAATTAAAACCAGAAAATCTAAAAATAGTAGTACCAAAACTAGTTTTTCTTGGACATCTGATAAACTAAGGGACTATTTAGTCAAATCCGGAATATTTACGGCCAAAGAAAAATTACAACAACCAAAAGATCAAAAAAGGTGCAGATCAGTTTGTTGTTTGTTAAGTTATTTTCGACGATATATTAAAAATTATGCGACAACAGCACAACCTTGCCCTATATTTTTAAAAAATTAGACAAATCAAAATGTCAATCAGACGCAATACAAGCACTTAATGAAATAATAAGGTAATTATTACAGGTGTCAATACTCAAACTACAGGATTTGTCACAAGAATTTTCTTTACAAACAGATGTTTCGGCATACGGAGTTGGGGTTATATTATTAAATATAAATTTTGGAGGGGTAGAATCAATAGTCCAATACGCTAGCAGGTCGCTGACAGAGGAAGAAAGAAAATATATAACGGTTGAAAGAGAATGCTTAGCAATTGTAGTTCATAAGAAGTATTTTCGCCAATTATTGCTTGGAAAAAAGTTCATCTTACTCATAGATCAAAAATTGCTAATTTGGTTACATACAATGAAAAATTATTCAGCACGGCTAACAAGATGAATACTACGTCTTCAAGCATATTCATATACCCCAATACATATAAAAGGTCGTACAAACATTCTACCGGATTATTTATCACGAAACCCAGATACGGAAGGAAATCTGATAACCACCATCCAAAACGATCTGGTCGGGGTGGAAATATTGTCTAATGGAACTATTTCCAATCATCAAAATAAAGATAATTTTTGTTCAGCCATGAAATCCTTTTTATTAAACGGAACAGAGCTGTCAGAACATTTAAAATATTTTTTGAAGGACTTGTATAATTTTGATCTGGATGAAAGTAAAAATCTTTTGATAAGATATTACAGAGCGCCACAAAATTATAGAAAATATGAATTAAACATTATTCCAGTAGTTCCAAAATCGCTGGAAGGAGAAATTTTACAGATTACATATGCAACCATTGGCTGTCATATGGGAGAAACGAAAACTATTGGTAGAATAAAAGGGGATTTTCATTTTCCAAAAATGTACTCAAAGGAAAAAACTTTTACAAGGCTGTTAAAGATGTACCAAAAAAAAGCCGCCACCAAAGACGCCTAGGGCCGAATTAGGTCAGTACCCCACCCCATCAGGGATAGGAGAATTAAAGTCTATAGAAATTTGAAGCACAGGAGGAAGCCTACCAGTTTCCAGGAAAGGAAATCGGTGTGTATTAACCATTGTGGATCATTTTAACTCATATTTGTTCGCTTTCCCGATTACAGACGAAAAAGCGAGCACTGTAGCAAAAGTTTTAGTCAACCGACCATTTTTGGAACGTGGGATTTTCTCTTCTATTTTATTTAGTGACAATGGGCCATGTTTTAGAGCAAAATTATTAGAAAAGATTATGGAATATTTAGGTATAAAACAATGCTATACCTCCTCGTATATTTTGTCAGCTAATAGAAAAATGGAACGAAAACATAGAGGATTAGCTTACATGCTGGGAATACATGTAAGGCAGGAAAATGAAAATTGGGATGGTCACCTACCATTTGTAATTTTTACGGTGAATACGGCTTTCTTACGTTTTTTCAAAAGAAACGCCATTTTTTTACAATATTAGAGAGATCCCAGGATTTGTATGGATGAAATACAAAATGATAGAACATATTACAATCTTGATCAATATAAACAAGAAATGGTTATGCGTATGAAAAAAATATGGAAAAGGTTAAATACAATTTGGAAGATGCGAAGACAGCACATAAAAATATGACAGAAAAAGACAAAATAAGACTAATTATTGTTTAGGAGACTTGGTCTATGCACACAAAAACATCCTAGAAGGAACAAAAAAGTTAAAACCGAAATGGGATGGACCTTTCAGAATTGAAAAATCCTATCAAATAACTTAACCTATGTTCTAAAGCACCAGTATAACGAAAAGGTAGAATTAGTACACCCTAATAGAATGAAAAAAGGATTTTTCTCAAAACCATGGAAGTCAGAGCTTATTTCTTCAGATGACGAAGTAGATGAAACAATTGCACAAGTATATATGAGGAGGCCATATGAATTCTATGACCTTTTTAACGACCACAGTCTTAGCATAAAAATAGCTTTTTGAACAAACGCCATCTACCAGACGTGAGCTAACAGAATGTGAAACCGATAATTCTTCTACAGAAACAGATATAACTAAACCAGGGCCCTCATTAAGAAAAACCTCCTGAAGAGAAAAACTATGGAGAAAAGTAAAGAACTCAGAAGGACAGTAGCAAATTCCTTCTTCAGCAGCACAAGAGGCTAAATCACTAATGAAAAAGGCCAAACTTCAAGAGGAACGGAGGCTAAAGACATTTGACGAAGCAACAAAACCACGCTTAAATTTGGAGCCTTCCACACTATAGAGACCACGGGAAAACTTGTAAATATTATAAAGAGGAGAAACAAAAATTGGGAATCCAAAATTCAGATCAGGAAACGGAAAAAGGGAGAACTAGTATTGTTCCCAGTCGTTTAGTATTTGAATAAAGTAATGATAACCTGGGGAAAAGAATACGAGTAAAGAGCCTCTAAAGAAATACCTACAATTTTATCAGTATGTTAATAACGTTAAAGTTTCCTTCATGATATGTCTCCTATGTCAAAATTAAACCCTCAAAAATCATTCTTTTGATAGTTATATTGAAACAAAAAATTTTTGGGGGGGTTGTTAAAAACAGAAAAGATTTAAAAATGATAATTCTTTAATTCCTATGAGAATAAAACTAATAATAGGAAAGGCAGCGCGAGTTCACATTAAGTGCGCTACATGAATAAGCTGGCTGTAATCTTATTATAATTAATAGAAGACAACAAATGAATACTTACCAAATAAAGAAAGTAAACAAACAAGATCCGTAGATAAAATTTGTCACAATTTAAATATGTATAGCATAGTACAGCACAACGATGTTCCGAGTATAAATAACTTCACATATTAAATAAATTCAAAGCACACCATTCACAGAAATAACCAGGAAGAGGAAACTGCAGGCGAATGTCACAAATGATAAAACTATTAGTATTTATATATTAAAATAATAGTTTTATCATTTGGGGGATCCACCAAACGAGCCAAATTTATGTCAGAAATTAGAATCAAATCAACCTTTAAGTCAAAAGAAGTAGTCAAAATATCACGGTAGATATTTTGGAAGGGACAAGTGTGACTGTGGTGAGAGGTTCGGAAATTCAAATAAGCCGAATCTCTTTATCACAATCATACAAGTACCAACCCTAACAAAGGAGTGAGAGGGCACAAATACACTCAATCACTTTAGTAAACTAAGGCAAAAATCAAACAGAGGATGAACGCCAGTCACAAATAATACAAAAGATTATAGGGAAATCGCAATAAGCACTGATAACCCCTATTGCAAAACAGAATTTTGGCACGAACTAGGCATTTTTTTTGTGAAGTACCGTAGACAAGGAGCATTTGTCTGCGATGAAAACAACACAATTTTGCGGAAATCAGTATATCATAAAAATAGCATTTTTATGAAGAAATGAGGGCTAGAAAATGCGGCGCAAAACTTAGCTAAAAGTGCTCTAAAACCAACTGAAGAATACAGTACTTTTAGAACACAAACACTTTTGGACGGAGACATTTAAATAATTACAAAAAATAAAGGTTTGAAAATGGACAACCCCCCCCCTAAAAATAAGGTGATTATGAAATTGACCGTAGAATGGCAATCGGCGTAAAAACTTGTAAAAGTTATTGAATAAAACACGAAACATATAAATATAGGCTTAGAAAAGACCTATTGTACTGAAAAGGCTGAAAAAGACTTGAAAAAAACCCTTATGTTTAACTGAAGTAAATAATAAAAAAAAAGGTTCAATTTTAAAATATATCCAGACTGAATTGAAGGAAAAGAAATTGAATAGAGTCGGCTAGACTCTGATATACGTGCATATTGAGCTGACCGAAAGAGATTGGTACAAGATATTTGTACTAAATAAGTACAAAATAAGTAGCATATTAGACTTGGGAGCCACAGTGACAGCGGTGTAACTCTGGTCGAGATTAAATAGAAATACTGGAGATATGCTCCAAGTCTAGAGAGGGAAATTTATGATCATTCATATGGGAGCTGTTTTCGGGAAAATGACTAGCATGGCATAAACAATTAAAAAAGGCACATTAATAATCTAAAGGACCTAAGATAAAATTGAAACGTGAAGCAAGACCACTAAAAGTTGTGAAGTTAAAGTGGAAATATTAATTATCACTTGTATGTATTAAAATAAAATATCGTATGCCTTGAAGGCGAGGAATATTTTCTGCAGAAGGGTCAATTTGTTTGATAAGAGAACAGCCGAAGAGAAAAACTATGGACTCAAATTAAAAAGTGTGGCTACAATAAATTAATTGCTGTGTGCAGGCTCATAACAGTTCTTTCATCATTAGCAGTCAGACAAGAGAACCTGGATATTTTTTATGGCTCTACCGGAAGAAACTTGTGGTAAGCACACCTTCAGAGTGCAGGCACAAGTCAATGAATAGTGTCATAAAAGGTAAAAAGGTGAATAGCTAAATTTTGAGCTTATCAAATCTAAGCTGTAAAAGGGTCCTTGTCCCAAAAGGACATTAAAGCTAAAAAAGAGATTACAGGCGAAGACGTTATTAAACCGTCTCAAGTACCTGAAATTCAAAAAGAATTAGATATCTAAAAAGTTTGTATAAACAAACCAAAATAGAGTAAGCTAAAAACAGTTACTGACACAAGTTGGCTTTTCGTAATAGAACAAAAGAAAAGTTGTTAAACAAAGATTCAAAAAAAGGGAGAAATAAATGTATATAGTCGTATATGGGAAATGTATATAGTGATATCAAATGTTAGCGAGAAAATATATATAGTTATAAAGTTTTGAAAACCTTTACTAAATATGGAACTGTAATCGTATAAAATTGTAAATGCATAAATATGAATTGTAAGAACTCTTGCCAAGCACTTGAATATCGGCTAATCCCATTTCTCAGTTATAGTATATAAATCTATTTGTTAGAGTTGAACTTTTTCGGAAATATTTTAATTTCAGATTTAGACTTATCAGATAAAAGTCTTTATAGAGTTATTAAAAAGTTATACAAATAAAATATTGCAGTGACTAAATAAATTGTAAGTGTACATAATTATTGTCGTGTTTAAACAATTAAGTAGTGTAAAAACATAACTTAAGTCATTTTAAATTGTCAATATAAATATATTGAATTAATATGTTGAGCATTTTTCTTTTTTTTTATTTTTCTTTTTGTATCGTTCGAGAAGTATTCTGCATTAATACTTTACAACCAATTAACAAAGCACTAATTGGAATTCATTCCAATGCTAGTCTATACCGTGTTATATTTTTCGTAGATGGTTTAAGTTTTAACTAGTGGTTTAATGTCATATCTAAGCTTTGTGACTTCTAGTCAACCTATAAATATTTTTATTGTGTAATAATCCGTAAAGTGATTAATAATTCTATATTAAATTTGAAAAGGATGAGGTAACAAATTGCCAGCAAGAAACAAAGTTTCTATTTAAGCGGTATACTATGGTTAAAGTAAAAAGAGAGAAAAGTAATTAAAAGTAATTAACCTCTCACTTAAAAAAAGAGAATGCTGTTATATATACAAAATTGAGTGTTTGTTTTATTATATATGTAACGCTTTATGCTTTATTTGTATTCTAATACGAATATTTATATTATATACAGCCTTAGTTCTCTTTGGAAACCAAATATTTAGTAACATCCTTTCGAATACATTTTTTCAGTCATTTTTTGACACATTTTTGGAAAATAGCAAGTTTCAAAGCCAGTTCAATTGTATTCTGATACCAACAGATCAAACCATCAGAAACCAAACCATGACTGGTCAACTAATATTTTTGAAACTGTATGCAGTATTATAGAACGTTGCTACTAGTTCATCATAAGTGACATAAAATCAGAACTTAAATTAGGCCAAGAAAATATAAAAGAAAATGCTACGTAGCCTAAATGGCTTTATATTATTGAAAGAATATATGAATATGTGAAAGTTTAAAAACCAAAATTTTTATGTATAATTTACCCAAGGCATTTCTAACCCCGGAAGATAAATAGTAAATCAACCACATCACCCAAATAAATTAAATTATTAATGGGAATTAAATTTAAAATCAAATATTTTCTAATATAACTTTAAATCTAATTTAAGCAAAAACAATAATATAATGCTTAAGCCACTGTGGGTCAAACTAAAACAGAAGATGAATATAAGAATGAGGGTGAAAAGATAATTGTACAGTCTTAAAGACAAAAAGAAAAAGAGAGAAAAGAGAAACAAGGATAAATTCCAAAAATTGATATCCTTGCAAGAAAGGACATGGCAAATATTGGCTATAAACATAACCCCAAAGAAACCCATTGAGGGTATATGCATAGAATGACCCATAAATCGCATTATAAGAACTATGTTCAAAACTAAAAATATTGTTGGATTAAAAGTAAAATATTTAGAGTTGGGGCAACTCTTCTCAAAATAGGAAGTATTTTGGTGACGCTTTCTAATTAAGTCAAATTTGGAATTTATAAGAAAAAATTTTAAGACGTAAATACAAAGTATCGAAATACCAGCTTTTTATTAAAATAAAGATACACATTCTGGAATGTGTAAGTTTGAAAGGAACTTACTCAATAACCATTTCCCTTGCTAAGTACGTCAATGAGCGGGATGGATGCGGTTGAATTTTTCATACATATACTCAGATTTTTGAGACAGAGGACACACTCTTTGACTTGCAGGGTGAACCTCTGCCCGTTTGTTTTCTTATTAGAAATACCTTGGAATATTGTTAGATTATTGTAAGTGTCCAAGTATCTTATTATATTATATTTTATTGTAGATTTTCTTATACTTGTAGTTTCACTGGGACCACCAGTCCCAGCGGAATATTTATTATCAAACCTTGTACTGGTGTATGTTAGCTGAATAAAAGTATTGTGTTATAGCCAACCTCTCTATAATCTAAATTTAGTCCCTCGAATGTTCCCAGCTTTTACGCTTTATTAGCCAGGTCTTAGCCTAAGACATGCTACCAAAGTTTATTTACCTTAGCACCACAAGTATCTCCCCTATAAACGGAGAAATAAGGCAACACCAACAACTTCACCACACAAAGTTAAAACCACTTTACCACATTTTCAGGTAAATTTTGAGACATTGCCCATCCGTATAAGTTATTAGAACCTAAATACATTAAATAATTTGAAGTTTTTGTTTTATCAAAGATTTTCATATGTTTGTTATTGGCTTTAACACATCTTTTAATGGACTGAGATACACCATAATGCTAAAGCAAAAATGCCTTAGCATTTCTTCGTCAGAAAATAACGGAATTTCAGCTTTACAGTGTTTGAGAAAAGCTTCCCATGTTAGTCTTGGGGCCGAAAAGACGTGCAGTTGATCTATGTTCCAATTATTTAAACATACATTTCTAAAATTTTCAACGACATCTGATAAAATTAAAAAATCACGTTTTAAGTATAATTTAGTATAAACTATTAGCGTTTTCCATTTAAATAACTTCCAAATACATTTCGCTCTTAAATAGTCTTCTTCAGAAATATTTTTCCTGGGTTAATTTAGAATAAAACTTGTCTATCAAAGGTAACTTTGTATCATTTATTTTTTCATAGCTATCAATATAGTCATAGGGAAAAATCCCTTTCTTTATTATTTCTTTAAGTTCTTCAGTATTTTGAAATACATCAGACGTATAATTAAAATTATTTTTAAACAATTGCAACTTACTTTACACTCCCATTTAGCTACATTTTCAGAAAGCCTATCTTATGATGAAGCCATAAAAAGGAGTGAATCTATGAAACGCTTTTCGTATTGGGTTTCATTAACCGTTGTTATTTTATAAAACGATATAAAGCTCTCCGCTGAATTAAAAATACCATTATCAGGTACTAATTCTTTAAGAAATAAAATGAGTCATATTTTGAGAGATTATGCACTACGATAGGGATATGTTTGGGAATTTTAAAGTTTTTATTACATTCAGCATGAGTAAATCCACGATTATTACCTGTCATGTGGTTGTGACCTAAATTGAATTTATTATCAACTATATGTTTTTCACCAATATGATAGCTTTTATAAGTTATATTGTTCCATTTTTCTTTTCCTTGTCCTTGTGTATAACAATGTTCTCTCTGTCTATTTCCATACTCATTGGCTATTTCTTTACACACTTCTGTTATGATAGTCACAAAAGTCCCGCTATCATTTTCACGAAAATGTTCGTAATATTTATTTTGTGCTGCGTCAAAAGAACAACATACTTGGAATTCAAAGGCAAAGAGGTTTTGCTCTGCTACTATAATTGTCTTTTTACCTCCCTTTTGATTAAATTTTTCATTTTACGATCCAAAATTGGCTATAATACCGTAAGGTACTTTCTTTTGTTTAGCTATATTCTTAAATTCAATTTTAGAACCTGGTTTTGGCAAAATGATGTCAGGATCTTCACATTTTTTAGTATGTTTTTCAAATTTTCTTGTTCATTAAAGTGACTTCCACAAAATGTACATTAATGAATTTTAGTTTTTTTCTTTTGAAATCTGTGATGATAACAATCTACTAAAATCTTTAATTAAAACATAATTATTATTAAAATAGAGTAAATTATTCACAATTTTGGTAGTTTTTCCATTGATCTTAGTTTTAGGAAAAAGCTCTAACCATTTTATTTTCACTTATTTCAAATACACAAATTTTAACATTATATTCTTTTTCAAAATCATAAATACCTTGAATATCCATAGGAAAATTAGTAATCCCTTTAAAGTTGAATTCTTTTTCATGTTTTTGATAGTTTGATAGTCTGTATGCATGATTTTTAGCTGGATGAAGATAAGCGAGTATAGACCGAAGAAAGCATTTATTATCATTATTCTTTATATTTATGCAAGTTTTTTCATTTTTTTTTTAGAAATTCAGGCAATTCTTTATAAGTACCTCCCACATAATTTTGTAATCTTGTCATTCGCTAATAAATTCCATCGACTCTTTCAAATTGTAAGACGGATCTGGGTGTATTCTTTATGACTAATTTGTATATATTCCTGTGATTACTATTTAGATAGCTTTTTTCGATGTCGCTATTGTTGTTAAAAATCCAGGAATAACTATGATAATGGATAGGTTCGAGCTCTTCATTATTCTTCTGAGAATAAAATGTTACACGTATTGTAAAGTGAACTCTACAGCTATCTTTATCATTTATTTGATTTTGTCAATCTCTAACAAAAGTTTCAAAAGTCTTCCAAAATCAACAAAATCAACTTTTGGAATCAAATGAATTTGCATTCATTGCAATATTAACTAAGAGGGATTTTCTATAATCCATTGGATACTTCGGGTATTATCTTGTTCCTCATTTTTAAGCATATACGCTTGTATATCTTGAAGTTCAATGCTGATTTCAAATATATAACTTTCATCAAGTTTAGTGCTACCCATCAAAAGTTACGCGCCTGAGAAAATTTGGCTGATTTTCAAAAAAAGGGGGAAAGACCCCCTAAAAATTATAGAACCTTAATGAAAATCACACCATTATATTCAGCGTATCAGAGAACCCTGCTGTAGAGGTTTCAAGCTCCTATCTACAAAAATCTGAAATTTTGCATTTTTTGCCAGAAGAAAGATCACGGATGCGTGTTTATTTGTTTTTTTGTTTTTTTTGCCAGGGGTGATCGTATCGACCCAGTAGTCCTAGAATATCGTAGGAGGGCTCATTGGAACGGAAATTAAAATTTCTAGTGCCCTTTTTAAGTGACCAAAAAAATGGAGGGCAACTAGGCCCCCTCCCACGCTAATTTTTTTCCCAAAGTCACCCGATCAAAACTTTGAGATAGCCATTTTGTTCAACATGGTCGAAAATATGATAAATATTTCTTTTAGGATGACTTAATCCCCCGAAGTCCCCAGGGGGAGGGCTAAAAGTTATGAACTTTACCCAATGTTAACATATAGTACTGGTTATTGGTATGTATACAGAAGTTTTTATGAGGTTTTTTTGTGGTTGTGGGAGGGACGGGAGGGTCGGGGGTTATGTTGGAGGATCTGTCCATGAAGGAAGTGTTCAAGGGGGAAGGGAAATTGCCATGAAGGGGGTGCCGGACTTGCCAGCATTATTTATTGGTTATTGGGAAGTATGCAGGCATTTCCAAGAAGGATTTTTTCTGGAGGGGGGGGGGCTAGAGGAGGGGGTTGCTCTGGAGAATCTTTCCGTGGAGGATGTTTCTTTGGGGTAAGGGACGTTTTGATGAAGGGGGACCGGATTTCCAAGCATTATTTAAAAAACGATCAGAAATTAAATAAAAAAAAAATAAGTTTTATTCAACTGAAAGTAAGAAGCAACATTAGAACTTAAAACGAACAGAAATTATAACGTTTGTGAGGGGGTTCTCCCCGAAGTCAATACCTCGCTCTTTACGCTACAGTTTTTTTTAGTGCTTTCAAAAGAGCTATCTATTCTAATTAAACGGCCTTTTTGATTCAGGTGTTTGTGAATCAAATTTTTTTTTAACTTTTAACGTAAAGAGCGTGGTATTGACTAAGGGGAGAACCCCCTCATATACGCAATAACATATACGTAATAAAAAAACAATAAAAAAACAAGCGATACGGCTCAATAGTAATCGACACTTTTAAAAACAGAATTTCGATGTCAATAAATGTATCAAAAGAATATGTTTATAATGCTGATTCTAAATATATAAATTTTATTAAGTTTAGTATTACTCATCAAAGGCTACGAGCCTGAGAAAATTTACCCGATTTTTTAAAGAGGGGAGAAACATCCCCTACAAGTGAAAGAATTTTAATGAAAATCACACCGTCAGATTCAGCGTATCAGAAAACCCTATTACATAGTTTTCAAGCTCATATCTGCAAAAACCTGCAACTTTGTATTTTTTGCCAGAAGAAAAATATATGAATATAGAAGTTAATTACGTAAGTTAATTTGTAAAGACATCCATTTAGCAAAAGAAAAGTAAAATTTTTATGCAAATTGTGTTTACTTATTCAATGACGGTTAGCCAAAATCAAAGCTGCATTAACTAAATAACGATCAGAAATTAAATAAAAAAAACAATTTTTTTAAACTGAAAGTAAGGAGCGACATTAAAACTTAAAACGAACAGAAATTATTCCGTATATGAAAGGGGCTGTCCCCTCCTCAACGCCTCGCTCTTTACGCTAAAGTTTGACTCTGTCTTACAACTTTATTTTTTAAGACAATAAAGAACTTTAGCGTAAAGAGCGAGGCGTTGAGGAGGGGACAGCCCCTTTCATATACGGAATAATTTCTGTTCGTTTTAAGTTTTAATGTCGCTCCTTACTTTCAGTTTAAAAAACTTGTTTTTTTTTATTTAATGTCAATATAAAAAGACCAGAACATAATTTGCACTTTACTGAAAAAAGTTCAAATGAATGTTCAGTGTCAGTTTAATATACATATACTGATATTTATTAATCAAAATGTTAACATTATTCGATTTATTAAAGTTATAAAAACATTTATATTTTTTTTCAGTAAAGTGGAAATTATGTTTTGGCCTTGGGAAGACATAGGGGTTTAGAGCCCTGCTCATGTTAATTTCTGCTTGTGTTGAGTTTGACTCAGTTATTTATTGTAATTTCTGTTCCTTTTGGGTTTCATTTATTTATCGATGCGGATTTGTGGTAGTTTCAGGCTTGGTAGATTATTTGATTTTATTGTTGCTCATTTTTGGTTTAATGGAGTTCTTTGCTTTTCTTTGAAAAGCTCATTTTGTAGAAAAATTTTTTGTTTACTTAACCTATTATAAGCCAAAGCCTGGAATTATTTCATTTAATGCAGCTTTTTTTTAAATAGGGAATCCACCACACACCCCTATGCAAACATTGCCATCGGACATGGGATCATGGGAAAACGCTCAACATGTTTTTGTTAAATGTTATCCAATGGATTAGAATTCTAAGGGCTTGAGATACTACTGCTGTCAATTGTAAGTCCTTATTTTAGTTGATTCTCATGTCAATTGCTCCATTTTACATGATTTGGAAGCCGCAATCTATAGTTTGATGATTACGATCCTAACGAGATGCAATTATTACTAATATCACGTGGATTGTCATCAGCTAGCCAATATTTTTGGAATATAGTTAGGAACATTCAATAATCATGAAGGTATTCCGGAATGTCTGGATAGGTGAATGGATCCCCTTCGGTCTACAGACCTAATAGTCATAAGAAGAAAGATAACATTTTCAGACTAACAGTAACTGCCATCTAGTTATTATAATAATAGCAGTTACTTCTTCAGATTCATTGAGCGCGGCTTAAACAGCATGTTAGAAAGAATTTGAATTTGCTGACAAAAGTGTACAAAATGCAGAAACCCCAATTAACACCAAATGCTGTTAAAGACCTAATGGAGGGAAAACAGCTAACTGCTGTTATTCTGCAAATTTTATCCACCAAGAAAGTTGGTAGTGCAACAGGAGCTGAACGGTAAGGATAACAATCCATTTCTTTTAGTAGCCTAGGCTGTGTTGCTACACTCCTCTCCCCCCCTCGATGGATAGATATACAGCCTACTATAGGCCTATATTTTCCTTTTGGCATTTTTTTTTACAAATACTAATTGGCTATTTCACATCTGGAATGCTGCTCCAGCAGGAAAGGAAATGACCTAACCCACTGGGTAGCCCAGCCTATAGGCTATTTTGAGTTTTTCCAATCCTTAGCTAGGTAGAAGGGGAACATGCAAGTCAATATATTTTGTTCACATATACAGAGAAGCAATCACCAGAAGAAGACATGTTAAATGAAAAACAGTCATTTTTAAATTGCTAGTTCAAGTTCAAGTTCTTTATTAATCAATAAAAAAAAAAAATTTGACAAAACTATCAAATTAATTACCCACAGTGAGAATAACTTGTGTGTGGGTTTATATACACTCAACAATAAATAACTAGGCTAATACTATCTCCAGATACCATAATAAAAAGATTGCTCTTCAACTCTCCATATGGTAACAACAAACAAAATCCGCAAAAAAATCAAAGTAACCAAATAAATAAAATGAAATGAGGAGCATCCACCCCAGAAAATAAATCAAATTAATAATTACTGATTAAATGATTCATTAATCTAATTTTATTATTAACCAACGAATTATTCAAATCTATAAAACTATGAAATTTATTCCAATTATATATAATACTATGCCTTGGTGAAAAACGGGACCTTTCAGATTTTATTAAAGCCTGATGGACAACAGAACTGCCACGGGTCCAATATGTATGCAAAACCTGATTATCATCCTGAAAAAAATTATTATGCAAATAAAAATACTCAGGCAAAAGACCTTGAACGTGTTTAATCATATAAAGAACAGAATGGAAAGAAGAGAAAAGATCCAGTGGAAGGATATTTAAAATTTGGTACATACTTTTTGCTGACAATTTACCAGGGTAAGAAAATAGGCTAGGCAGGCAATTTTTCAATAGATGCAGGGCTTTATTTTGTTGCCTCTGAAGAGGAAGAATATGAGTTTTAAAAGTATTCAAAAAAATAATGGGACAGTAATTTATATATGAATGTGATGGAGAGGGAATATTTGACGGAGAGGGAAAGCATTATTGAAACAACGTTTAAACTGATTCACAAAACATTCAGCAGCAAAATCAGGGTCTGAAGACTCTAAACAAGAAGAAAAGTCACTTGAAGAAAGCAATACTTTAAGTTTACTTAAGGAGTTTCTATTAGTCATCCTCATTTTTTTTTTTTTAGTAGGCCTATTAAACTCTGTAATCAAGTGAAAGTCGGTCACAAGCATCAAATGGTCTGAAAAATCTTCAATAACCACATCACTAGACTTAAGTTCCAGATTCGTAAACAAATTATCAATAAGGGAAGCAGAATCTTTCGTTATTCTTGTTGGGACTCCATAAGCTGGTAAGAGACCACTGGATAAGCAAACTGATAACAAGTCAGCCCCGTCAGAAGATATTCTGTGGAAATTACCACTTGAATTATTAGAATTATATAAATCAATATTAAAGTCACCCATGAAAACTATTTTTGGATACTTTTTCTAGGCAATAAGCACAAAATCATCAAGAAGTTACATGAATTTTGAAGCTGGAGAACTTGGAGGCCGGTAAAAAACACAACACAAAATTTTCATACCATTTACATCTATTTTAACTGCCAAAAATTCAAAACACCATTTCAAGATATAAGTGATCAAATTCACTCACCAGATCTGACTGAAATGTTGATTTAATGAAAAAACCTACCCCTCCCTGTTTTTTATTAATCCGATTCTTATGAAAAAAGTATAATCCTGTTTATTAATAAATGTCTTTGTTGAATCATTTAAAAACGTTTCACAAGAGGCGAACACATCTATATTATGATGAGAAATAAACAGGGATATTTGATCAAAAATATTTAGTAACCCGCAACAGTTCAAAAATGCCATTCTAAAATTAGAGCCTTTATTTAAAACATGGGTGGGGAGTAGATATTTATTTTTTGGGATAGAATGAACCATCATATCAAAAACATCGTCATCATTGCATAAATTCTCAAATATTTTACCTAATTCAAGGGGGTGCTCCTCAAAATCACGAATTCTATTATCCATTATCTCGATGCTGGGTATACTTATTGAAAAAAAGTGACCTACCGACCACACTGAGAGTTAAAGGAGACACAATTTTAACCAGAACTTCATCTGAAAGAGATAAACATAAACAAAAAACTAGAACTTTATAACATGAAAACCTTACATAAGAAAAATCAGGAATAAAGTGGCACAAAGTAAAGAATTTAAATATAACAGTTTTGATAACAAAAAAAAAACAAAGTAAGGAAAAACCAAATAATACTCATTATGATACTTTTGCAAATGGGCCTCCGAAAATAAGATAATCATGATCCTCAAACAATCATAAATTATCAAATAACTTTACAACCAGACCACTAAACACAAAATAACAAAATACTCCACAAAATCATATAAATCAAAACTCAGATTACTACTATCCAATTCAGTTATTGATCAGCTCTCTCCCATATCACCGAACCATTTTTTTTATCTCAAGCCATACGTGGGTTCCTTTATTTTTAACCCGAGAAGCAACAATCATTCCAGACTCCTTCATCTCTTTTGCTTTAGTGAGGAATCCTGTGCGTAAAGTGTTAAGTGCTGGAGGAAGGTCCATGCAAATTCTTATTCCAGAGCCCTTAAGCTTGGATACGTTTTGCATAACTAAATACGCTTCAGCTTCATTCCTGAGCCTAATTAGCACTGGATTAACTGCTGGTTTACATGTCTGACTTTGATTATGGTGTCTATTCGTTATATTAACAGTTTTTCCACCTAAGCGGTAACATTTGTTAATTGACAAAGATGACTCAATTTTTAAGGTATTCTTAAGTAGATCTTTCACATGAGCTTCAAGGGATTGATTTGGATTAATATCTGTAGGTAAGCCGTGTATGATCAAGTTCAAACTTCTTTCTTTTACTTCAATTAGTAGCATTTGACACTCAAGCAACGAGTTCTTCTGCTTTTGCTCTTCCAGTGACCTTTCTAATTCGGCTATTTTTCTATCTCTTTCTAAAGCCTCATTCTTTAACTCCTGTATTTCAGAAGATAAATTGTTAACTGCAGTTATTAAATCACCCTGCTTACTAAGTAGTCGGTCTAATTTTTTGTTTTGGAGCTCATTAGCTTGGTTGAACTTGACTTGAGATACTGGAATATTCATTATATAATTTGGCAATATGCCCAAACACATTTTTTTTTTTTAAACATCATTAAACGAGACTTACTCGCAAGGGGGGTGATTGACTAACCCCGGGAAAATCCAAAGAACGTGTTGTTGAAAGAAAAATTTCTGTTGAATCAACTACAGTTCAGGTATCCAGTAATTGCGCAATTTTAATCCTTTCATTCACTCAAATGTTTTTGAATTAGGATAGCTATCTATTTCATATTTTGGTCTTCACAGTACAGGAGCTAGATTATCTATAGGCTATATTTTTATTAGCCTCTAGTAAAAGTCATATCTGTGACTATTCCACATTACCCAACCCAATTCCCTAATGCTCTCATACATAGCCTAGGGATATATTGACTATAAGGGCATAATTTTTGGTAAAGTTCTACCAAATTGTATTAGCCTATTGAGTTAGGACAAAAGTGAATACACCATTCAATGCCTTTTTTTATGCTGATTACAAATATAATAATCATTTCTATCGGAAAATAATTTCAGCCCCCCCCCCCTATATCGGCCAATTCAGGGTTAGGTTAGGCATGTATTGGGGGGGGGGGTAAAGTTCTATGAAATCATATTATTGAGTTAGGAATAAAGTGAATACACCATTTGATGCCTTTTTTATGCTGATTATGAATATAATAATCATTTCTATCGGAAATGAATTTCAGTCCCCCCCCCTATAGCCTATATACCTAACCTAACCCTGAATTGGCATATATAGGGGGGGGGGGGCGGTAATTAATTTCCAATAGAAATGATTATTATATTTCTAATCAGCAAAAAAAAAGGCATCAAATGGTGTATTCACTTTATTCCTAACTCAATAATATGATTTCATAGAACTTTACCAGGGGGGGCTGAAATTCATTTCCAATAGAAATGATTATTATATTTGTAATAAGCATAAAAAAAGGCATCGAATGGTGTATTCACTTTCTTCCTAACTCAATAATATGATTTGGTAGAACTTTACCTAATTTTCAATAAGGCCAGCAACTTCCCTGCTGGCCCCAGTTTGCCTGGTAAATATTTATGTTCACAGAGTAACTTCTATTTTTAGTTCTTTAGACACCCTCAAAAGCCCCCCTCTCCCAGCTGAATTTTTTTTTTTTTTTTTATATAAAGTCTTGTCAAATCACAGCTAAACCTGTATAATTAAAACATACAAAGAAATGGGTCTTTTTTCTTAAGTATATCTTTACTTTTGTGGTTCTAGGCTAAAAGACCTCTTTTTGAGGAAGACCATTCCAGAAAAATAGCAATGGATTTTTGGACCACCCCTATTTTACTACAGCATGATGCAATGTGAGGGCAGTAACAAGAACCTGCCTTCTTGGTCAACTTTTCACCTTACCTTAATCACCTTAATCCATTTGAGAGCTTTAAGGTCCTCTGGACCTGTAGTGCTAATATACAGGTATAATTTTAACCAATAATTTGTCAGCATAAATGCAATTGAAGAGAAATAATTATATTTAATATTTTTGATTTATAGAATAAATATCAAGCAATAAAAGTGAAATTTTTATAATTAGAAGAAAATTAGCTTTCTGTTAATATGTGAATAAAACTGAAACACTAAAATGATATATACATCAAAATAGGATAATTTGTATTTCCAAAAAGAGGTCCTTGTAGGTATGTCAATAAAATAATAATTTCAAATGTTTGATCTTAAACAATCTTAATAATAACCGTATTGATGTATAGCTTAGATATTAAGCTTTTCTCTGATATATAAAAACTGTCTCAATTCTTCTTCACACCACTTCCAACAGCTGCTATCTCTGAGAAAAAAAATGTCCTTCCATTCTCACCAAATATTTTACTTGATTGAGATAAAAAAGGAGTGTGCATAGCTGTGTTGTTCTTGGGTGATATTTGGGGCTGCTGTGGGCTGTTAGTAGTAGTAGTAGTTTCTGAAACAATTTGTTTTTTTCATATAAGTTTCCAATCTTGAAAGCCAGTAATTTTTATTTTAAAGTCAAGATCCTTTTGTTTTTCAATACATGTTTCATAACTGTACTCTTTTGTATTTTATGAAAATCTTGTACTAATGTCTATATTTCAGAGACCAAAATAATCCCATACTTTTGCCTGTCAAATAAGTTGCACACTAAATCAAATCAGTGATAAATCTCCTTTTGAATTTTTTTTATGGGTTTGTTTTGTGTATATTTATTTTTTTTTTCTTTGGAGCATAACTTTTGAGCTTTTTCTAATTTCTTTACTTTCTTTGGAGTATAACTATTTATTCTGGAAAATAAACCATTTCTTTCTAGCTCAAAAGATAAAGATAAAAACAGTTGATGTTTATGACTGGATAAATAAAAAAAGAAGGGTAGATTTTTTTCTGAGAGACGATAAGCTCTGAAGAATTGATGCAGGTGTGAATCTAGCTTAAGCTAAGAAGCAGAAGTCCAAAAAGTCCCCTGGGGAAGACTGGATTGCAGCCAAAATGATTAAATGCTCACTAGCTGCATGTATAACTGTGTGAACTATGTCTTTTTATATAATTTGGAGAACACAAAGGATGAAATTCCTAAGGATAATGTTACATAGGCCCTGTTTGAATTGCAGCTTTGAAATTTCATTTTGAATCCTGAATAGTGTAGCAAAAGAGAATTAGATGGTTTTTGTGGATTCAAACAAGACTAAAGAGTAGAGTAGAATATTTTTATTTATAACACGTACATAAATAAATGTCACAAAACAGCACACATGCCTGGTGGCATACTTTAGCGCTGAAAATATTGCCAACAAAAATACACAGCCATTGTCTAACTAAATTTTACAAAAACAAAAAAGAAAACCCTAATGAACAAAATGCTTAGCATGTCATAAGATATTTCTTCACCAGTCTTAGAAAATGTCGCTTGTTGCTGCATTCTCAATCTGATGCAGGAATTGAGTTCCAGATTTTTGGGCCAATGTGATGGATGCTGAATCCTGCTCTTGATGTCAGGCGAATATTGCACGAAAAGTTTGAATGATGCGTAGTAGGATAATTATGAAATTGAGAATTAGTTGAGAAAATGCCAGAGAAATTTACAGGTAAATTACTATATTGATAATCATGACAAATACTAGAGATAGAAATTAAATGAAGTTGGTCCAAAGAGAAAAATTTTGTCTTTTCTTCTTGTCTATTTTGTTCTTCAGTGATTCATGACACAATGGCTGAGTTATTTCCATAAGAAACCACTACATTTGATGTCAGAATTATTTTCAGGGAGGATGTTTATTCCTTGTTTGAAATAGGAAAAAACCTTCAACAAGTTATTTGATGTTAGCTGTTTGGGTACAACAGGCTCTTTCTGATCATCAAATGCCACTTCTGCTTGCAACTGAATGAGTTCCTCATATGAAGTTTGCTCAATGAGTTTACTATCAGCTTCAAGTAGATCAAGCACATCATGTTCATTCAAAACTTCCAAAAAAAGTGTACATCAAGAGTGTACTTGTGCAAGATTAGCAACATGTCTCCCCAGAGACATAGTTATTGGATATTTCAACTATGCTTAACAAGATGGCTCTCTATAAATTTGAATGGGACTGGGTTGGGGGAAGAGGTGTGTGGAAGGGGGAGGGTGCCATCTGATCACTTTTGACTCCAAAAGGACCCTAGAAATTTCAATTTTTCCATTTGCTCCTTCTGACGTTTCTATGGCAACTCCTTTCATGAAAAGTAACTTGATGAAATAGAAAATTAAAATTCAATGTGACCACTTTGCTCTTTACTTAGGCAGCAGGGTTTGGACTCACCTATAAATTCCTATATTTTAATCCGCTCCTATAAAATGCCTATATTTTGGCTAAAATCATATTATTCCTATATTTTTGGCTGAAGAGCACTAAGGACATTGCTCATGATTTACAATTTTTAGTGCTTGTTAAGTAGGCCAAAATGTGCTTTTCTTTGCTTTTGACTGTGCTTGTAGACTGTGCTGTCTGTTGGTGTAGATTGATAATTAATTGCAACTGTTGAGCTGTTTGAACTTAACAATAATACTTTGTGTTGGGCTTAGTAATCTGCTTCTGCCTGGGCTATGCTCCTGTGTTGACATAGTAGCCTATGTTTTGTTTTTTGTCATGTTGGGCCTGTCCAAAATGAGCAAAGATCAGTATATAGGCTAGCAGTCTCTGCTTAATGAAATTGGAGTTCTTTCTTGCAACTTGTGTGTTTCCTAGCTGAACAAATGCAATAAAAGGCTGATGTGAATACAGCCCAGTTTCAGACATATCCACATTCTTCTTTTTATGGCCTTTTAATTGTGAGATGCTATTTTGCAGGTGATGTTTGGTAATTAAGTATGGGGCCTTCCAAGTTTAATAGTTCATGGCTTGCTAAGATGGATTGCAGCGGTAGAAAGATTGGCAAATGGTGTAAGACTGGGAACAACCAGTACTTGTTCTTTTGCAAACTCTGCTTGAATTATCTTGGTTGCACAGCTGGGGCTGCTCAGCTAAACCGACATGTGCAATCTGCAGAACACAAAGCCACAGTTACTGCTCAACTACATCCTTCACCTGACAGCTACAGCTTCTACAGCTTCACCTACAGACTACAGCTTCACAGACTACAGCTTCACCTGACCTGACAATTTCGAGTTGATGAAACAACCAAGGATAAACTATTAGTTAGTACAAACATGTTTTGTGAGTGCAATGTCACTTATTAAGCAGAGTTAATATGGGCACTTCAGATGGTACAAATTCCCATGTCTGCTAACTCTTCAGACCATATGGTTGCAACCTTCCATGCAATGTTCCATGGTAAGATCCCCAACGGAATGTCCCTATGTGCAAAGAAACTCACGTATCTGATCACCAATGTACTGCATACTTACTGTAAGTAAATGCTTGTGAAGTACATTCAGTCATATTTTTACAGACATTTTGTTGATATTGGTCCTCATAAAGAAACAAAATCCAGAGCAGACATTTATGCACAAGTTTTATGGGCCACAAGACAAATGATGACCTGTATAGGAAGATTATACAAAGCATTTATAAAAGCCCCAAAACCGTGTAATAGTGGTATAAAGTATCAGTAAGAGTCTTATAAGTGATACAAAGTTTTTATAAAAGCACCAAAAGCGTGTACAAGTGGTATGAAGCACCAGTAAGAGTTTTTTAAGTGATACAAAGCATTTATAAAAGCACCAAAAGCGTGTACAAGTGGTATAAAGCATTAATAAGAGTTTTATAAGTTATATAAAGCATTTACAAAAACCTCAAAAGCGAGTACAAGCTTCATAAATCGTCGACAATAATTTTAAAATTGATACAGAGCATTTATTAAAGCCCCAAAGCGTATAAGAGGGGTATAAAACATCATTAAGAGACCTATAAGTGATACAAAACATTTATAAAAGCACCAAAAGCGTCTACAAGTGGTAGTCTACAAGAGTAGTATACAAGAGTGGCGTCTACAAGAGTTTCGTAGGTGATAAAAAGCCTTTATAACAGCCCAAAGAGCGTTTACAATTGGTATAAAGCATCAGTAAGAGTCCTATAAGAGATACAAAACATTTATAAAAGCACTAAAGGCTTCAACAGGTGGCTTAAAGCATCAGTAAGAGTTTTTTGAGTGGTACAAAGCATTTATAAAAGCACAAAAAGCTTGTACAAGCATTATAAAGCATCAGAAAGACTCTTATAAGTGATACAAAGCATTTCTAAAAGCACCAAAAGCGTTTTGAAGTTCTATAAGGCATCAGTAAGAGTTTTCAAAGTGATAAAAAGCATTTATAAAAGCGTCAAAAGTGTGTATACAAGTCGTATAAAGCATCATAAAGAGATTTTTAATTTATATAAATCATTTATAAGAGCACCAAAATTTTTTAAACGTGTGAAAAAGAATTAGTAAGAATATTAGAAGTGATAGTAAGTATTTATAAATGCCCAAAAAGCGTGTACAAGGAGTAAAAACAACCTTTAAGATTTTCACAAGTAATACAAAACATTTATAAAAGCACCAAAAGCATGTACAAATGGCATAAAGCATCATTAAGAGTTTTTTAATAGATAAAAATCATTTATAAAAGAACTGAATGCATTTAAAAGTACTCTAAATCATCAGTAAGAGTATTACATGGGATAAAAAGCATTTAAAAGAGAAAAAAAAGCGTTTAAAAGTGGTATAATTCATCAATAAGAGTTTTATAGGTGATAAAAAGCATTTATAAAAGCCCCCAAAAGCATGTAGAAGCGATATAAAGCATCAGTAAGATTTTTATAACTTATACAACACAATTATAAAAGCAACAAAAGTGTATACGAATGGTATATAAAACCTGTAAGAGTTTTTTTAATAAATTAAAAAGCATTTATAAAAGAACTTAATGCGTTTACAAGTACTCTAGATCATCAGTAAGAGAATTATAGGTGATAAGAAGCATTTATACGAGCCATGAAAGCTTGCATAAGTGGTATAAGGCATCATTAAGAGTCTTATAGGTGATAAAAAGCATTTTTAAAAACTCCCAAGAGCATTTCTAAATTGTATAAATCATCAGTAAGAGTTTTGCAAGTAATACAAAGCATTTAAAAAAGACAGAAATATCTGTGCAAGTGATATAAAGAATCAGTAAGAGTTTTATAGGTGAGACAAATAATTTATAAAAGCCCTAATAGGGTTTAAAAGTGGTATAAGTCATCAGTAAGAGTTTTATCAGTGATACAAAGCATTTATAAAAGCACAAAAAGCGTGTACAAGTGGTATAAAGCATCAGTACGAGTTTTTTAATCGATACAAAGCATTTATAAAAGCACAAAAAGTGCGTACTATTGCTGTAAAGCATCAGTAAGAGATTTATAAGTGATAGAAAGCATTTATAAAAACACCAAAAGCGTGTACAATTGGTATAAAGCATCAGTAAGAGTTTTATAAGTGATAGAAAGCATTTATCAAAGCAACAAAAGCGTTTACAAATGGTATACATCATCATTAAGAGTTTTTTAAGAGTCACAAAGCATTTATAAAAGCACCGAAAGCATGTAAAAGTACTCTAGATCATCAGTAAGAGTTTTACAGGGGATAGGTGAAAAATTATTTAAAAAATAAACAAAAGCTTTCAAAATAGGTACAAGGCATCATTAAGAGTCTTATAGGTTATAAAAATCATTTATAAAAGCCCCCAACAGCGTTTATAAGTGGTATACAGCATTAGTAAGAGTTTTATATGTGATACAAAGCATTTATAGAAGCCCCAAAAGCGTGTAATAGTGGTATAAAAAATCAGTAAGAGTTTTTTTAAGTGAAAGAAAGTTTTTATAAAAGCAACAAAAGAGTGTACAAGTTGTATGAAGCATCAGAATTAGTTTTATAAGTGATACAAAACATTTATAAAAGCCCCAAAAGCGTCTAAAAGTGGTATAAGGCATCAGTAAGAGTGCTATAAGTGATACAAATAATTTATAAAAGCACCAAAAGCGTCTACAAGTGGTAGTCTACAAGAGTAGTCTACAAGAGTGGCGTCTACAAGAGTTTCTTAGGTGATAAAAAGCATTTAAAAAATCCCTAAAATTGTTCGCAATTGTTAATAAGCATTAGTGTGAGTCCTATAAGATAAACAAAGTATTTATTAAAACATCAAAAGCGTCAACAGTGGGCTTACAGCACCAGTAAGAGTTTATTAAGTGGTACAAAACATTTATAAAAGCACCAAAAGCGTCTACAAGTATTATACAGAATCAGTAAGACTTTTATAAGTGATACAAATCATTTATAAAAGCACCAAAAGCGTTTGTAAGTTTTATAAAGCATCAGAAAGAGTTTTCAAAGTGATACAAAGCATTTATAAAAGCACCAAAAGTGCGTACAAGTCGTTTAAAGTATCAGTAAGAGTTTTATAAGTGATACAAAGCATTTATAAGAGCACCAAAAGTGTTTAAACTTGGGATAAAGCATCAGTAAGAGTTTTATAAGTGATAATAATCATTTATAAGTGCCACAAAAGTGTGTATAAGTAGTATAAAGCATCAATAAGAGTTTTATATGTGATACAAAGCATTTATAGAAGCCCCAAAAGCGTGTAATAGTGGTATAAAGCATCAGTAAGAGTTTTATAAGTGATAGAAAGCATTTATAAAAGCAACAAAAGCGTTTACAAGTGGTAAACAGCATCTGTAAGATTTTCACAAGTGATACAAAGCATTTATAAAAGCACCAAAAGCGTGTAATAATGGTATAAAGCATCAGTAAGAGTTTTTTAAGTGATACAAAGCATTTAACAGTGAAAAAAAAGCGTTTAAAGGGGATATAATGCCTCACTAAGATTCTTATAGGTTATAAAAAGCATTTAAAACAACCGACAAGAAGGTTTACAAACGATATAAATTATCAGTAAGACTCTTACATGTTTCACAAAGCATTTATAAAAGCACCAAAAGCGTGAACAAATGGTATATAGCATCAGTAAGAGTTTTTTTAAGTGATAAAAAGCATTTATAAAAGCACCAAATGCATGTTCAAGTGCTTTAAATCATCAGTAAGAGGTTTATAGGTGATAGAAAGCATTTATACAAGCCATGAAAGCTTACATAAGTGGTATAAGGCATCATTAAGAGTTTTATATGTGATACAAAGCATTTTTAAAAGCCCCCAAAAGCATGTCTAAGTGGTCTAAAGCATCGGTAATAGTTTTATAAGTGATACAAAGCATTTATAAAAGCCCCAAATGTGTGTACAAGTGGTATAAAGCATAAGTAATAGTTTTATTGTGGATAAAAATCATTTATAACAGCCCTAAAAGGGTGTACAAGTGGTATAAAGCATCAGTAAGAGTTTTATCAGGGATACAAATCAATTACAAAAGCACCAAAAGGGTGTAAAAGTGGTATAAGGCATCTGTACGAATTGTTTAAGTGATACAAAGCAATTTTAAAAGCATAAAAAATGTATACGAGTGCTATAAGGCATCAGCAGGAGTTTTATAAGTGATAGAAAGCATTTATAAAAACAACAAAAACATTTACAAGTGGAATACATCATCAATAATTGTTGTTTTAGTGATAGAAAACAATTTTCAAAGCACCAAAAGCATGTACAAGTTCTATAGATCATCAGTAAGAGTTTTATAGGTGATAGAAAGCATTTATAAAAGACACAAAAGCGTGAACAATCGGTACAAGGCATAATTAAGAGTTTTATAAGTGATAAAAAGCATTTATAAAAGCCCCCAAAAGCGTTTATAAGTGGTATAAAGCATTAGTAAGAGGATACAAAGCATTTATAAAAGCCTCAAAACCGTGTTAAAGTGGTATAAAGCATCATTAAGAGTTTTTTAGTGATACAAAGTTTTTATAAAAGCACCAAAAGTGTGTACGAGTGGTATGAAGAATCAGTAAGAGTTTTTTAAGAGATACAAAGCATTTATAAAAGCACCAAAAGCGTGTACAAGTGCAATAAAGCATCAGTAAGAGTTTTACAAGTGATACAAAGCATTTATAAAAGCCCCATAAGCGTGTACAAGTGGTATAAAGCGTCAATAATAGTTTTCTAAGTGAAACAAAGCATTTATTAAAGCCCCAAAAGCGTGTACAAGTGGTATAAGGCATCAGTAAGAGTCCTATAAGTGATACAAATCATTTATAAAAGCACCAAAAGCGTCTACAAGTGGTAGTCTACAAGAGTAGTCTACAAGAGTGGCGTCTACAAGAGTTTCTTAGGTGATAAAAAGCATTTAAAAAATCCTTAAAAGCGTTCGCAATGGTTAATAAGCATTAGTGTGAGTATTATAATATATACAAAGTAATTATAAAAACACCAAAAGTGTCAACAAGGGGCTTAAAGCATCAGTAAGAGTTTTTTAATTGATACAAAGCATTTATAAAAGCATCAAAAGTGTTTACAATTGGCATACAGAACCAGTAAGACTCTTATAAGTGGAAGAAAGCATTTATTAAAATACCAAAAGCGTTTCAAAGTTTTATAAGGAATCATAAAAAGCTTTCAAGGTGATACATAGCATTTATAAAAGCAACAAAAGAGCGTACAAGTCGTTTAAAGTATCAGTAAGAGTTTTATAAGTGATACAAAGCATTTATAAAAGCACCAAAAGCGCTTACGAGTGGGAAAAGGCATCAGCAAGAGATTTATAGGTGATAAAAATCATTTATCAAAGCAACAAAAGCGTTTACAATGGGTATACAGCATCAGTAAGAGTTTTATAAGTGATACAAAACATTTATAAAAGCATCAAAAGCATGTACAAGTGCTCTAGAGCATCAGTAAGAGTTTTATAGGTGATAGGTGAAAAAGCATTTAAAAAAGACACAAAAGCTTTTACAGGTGGTATAAGGCATCATTAAGAGTCTTATAGGTGATAAAAATCATTTAAAAAAACTCCCAAGAACATGTACAAACGATATAAATCATCAGTAAGAGTCTTACAAGTTACAGAAAGCATTTATAAAAACGCCAAAAGCTTGTACAAGTGGTATAAAGCATCAGTAAGAGTTTTTAAGTGATACAAATCATTTATAAAAGAATCGAAAGCATTTAAAAGTGCTGTAAATCATCAGTAATATTATTACAGGTGATAATAATTATTTAAAAGTGAAATGAAATCTTGCAAAGGGTATGTAAGTCATCATTAATAGTCTTATAGTTTAGACAGATAATTTAAAAAAACTGCCACGCGCATTTACAAACAATATAAATCATCTGTAAGATTTTTATAAGTTATACAAAGCATTTATAAAAGAAAGAAATGCTTATACAAACGATATAAAGAATCAGTAAGAGTTTTATAGGGGATACAAATCATTTATAAAAGCCCTAAAAGGGTGTACAAGTGGTATAAATCATCAGTAAGAGTTGTATAAGTGATACAAAGCAATTACAAAAGCACAAAAGGCGATTACACGTGGTATAGAGAATCTGTACGAATTGTTTAAGTGAGACAAATCAATTTTAATAGCACAAAAAATGTATAAGATTGCTATAAGGCATCAGCAGGAGTTTTATAAGTGACAGAAAGCATTTATAAGTGCAACAAAAACGTGTACCAGTGGTATAAAGAATCGTTAAGAGTTTTATAAGTGATAGAAAGAATTTATCAAAGCAAAAAAAGCGTGTACAAGTGGTATAAAGCAACAGCAAGAGTTTTATAACTGATAAAAAGCATTTATAAAAGCACCAAAAGCGTGTACAAGTGCTCTAGAGCATCAGTAAGAATTTTATAGGTGATATAAAGCATTTATAAAAGCCACAAAAGCGTGCACAATCGGTATAAGGCATCAGTAAGAGTTTTATAAGTGATAAAAAGCATTTTTAAAAGCATCGAGAAGCACTTATAAGTGATATAATGCATCAGTAAGAGTTTTATATGTGGTGGAGAGCATTTATAGAAGCCCCAAAAGCATGTTAAAGTGGTATAAAGAATCAGCAATAGTTTTTTAAGTTACAGAAATCATTTATAAAAGCCTTAAAAGCGTGTAAAATCGTTATAAAGCGTCGACAAGAGTTTTTTGAGTGATAAAAATCATTTATAAAAGCCCCAAAGCGTGTAAGCGGGTTTTATAGCATCATTATGAGACCTATAAGATAAACCAAATATTTGTAAAAACATCAAAAGTTTGACCAAATGGCTTACAGCACCATTAAGAGTTTATCGGTTTACACAAAGCATTTATAAAAGCCCTATAAGCGTTTACAAGTATTATAAAGAATCAGAAAGACTCTTATAAGTGATACAAATCATTTCTAAAAGCACCAAAAGCGTTTGTAAGTTCTATAAGGCATCAGAAAGAGTTTTCTAAGTGATACAAATCATTTATAAAAGCGTCAAAAGTGTGTACAAGTCGTTTAAAGCATCATAAAGAGATTTTTAAGTTATATAAATCATTTACAAGAGCACCAAAAGTGTTTAAACTTGAGAAAAAGCATTAGTAAGAATATTAGAAGTGATCATAAGTATTTATTAATGCCCAAAAAGTGTGTACAAGTAGTAAAAACCATCTGTAAGATTTTCACAAGTGATAAAAAACATTGATAAAAGCATCAAAAGCGTGTACAAGTGGCATAAAGCATCAGTAAGAGTTTTATAAGTGATTAAAAAGCATTTATAAAAGAATCGAATGCATTTAAAAGTACTGTAAATCATCAGTAAGAGTATTACAGGGGATAGGTGAAAAAGTATTTAACAGAGAAAAAAAATCGTTTACAGGGGGTATAAGTCCTCACTAAGATTCTTATAGGTGATACAAAGCATTTATAAAAGCCCCCAAAAGCATGTACAAGTAGTCTAAAGCATCGGTAATAGTTTTATAAGTGATACAAAGCATTTATAAAAGCACCAAAAGCATGTACAAGTGCTCTAGAGCACTTGACCAAAACACCAAAAAGACCTAAAACATCAAAAGCGTGTACAAGTGGTATTAGTAATCAGTAAGAGTTTATAAGTGATACAAATCATTTATAAAAGCACCAAAAGCGTGTACAAGGGGTATGAAGAATCAGTAAGAGGTTTATAAGTGAGACAAAGCAATTATAAAAGCATCAAAAGCATGTACATTTTGTATAAATACTCAGTAAGAGTTTTTTGATTTTTACAAATCGTTTATAAAAGCACCAAAAGTTTTTACAAGTTACATAAAGCATCAGTAAGATTCTTATAAGCGAGCCAAAATATTTATTAAAACACCGAAAGTGTCCACAAATGGTATAAGGTATCATTAAAATATGTACAAGGAGCAAAATGTAAACTCAAAAGCCTCCAAGGCGTTACCAAGTGGTATAAAGAATAATTAAGGGTTTTTTAGGGTATACAAAGCATTTATAAAAGCACCAAAAGAGTGTATTATTGATATAAAGCATCATTAAGAGTTTTATAAATGATATATATGTAACGCTTTATGCTTTATTTGTATTCTAATACGAATATTTATATTATATACAGCCTTAGTTCTCTTTGGAAACCAAATATTTAGTAACATCCTTTCGGATCCATTTTTTCAATCATTTTTTGACACATTTTTGGAAAATAACAAGTTTCAAAGCCAGTTCAATTGTATTCTGATACCAACAGATCAAACCATCAGAAACCAAACCATGACTGGTCAACTAATATTTTTGAAACTGTATGCAGTATTATAGAACATTGCTACTAGTTCATCATAAAGTGACATAAAATCAGAACTTAAATTAGGCCAAGAAAATATAAAAGAAAATGCTACGTAGCCTAAATGGCTTTATATTATTGAAAGAATATATGAATATGTGAAAGTTTAAAAACCAAAATTTTTATGTATAATTTACCCAAGGCATTTCTAACCCCGGAAGATAAATAGTAAATCAACCACATCACCCAAATAAATTAAATTATTAATGTGAATTAAATTTAAACTCAAATAGTTTCTAATATAACTTTAAATCTAATTTAAGCAAAAAACACTAATATAATGCTTAAGCCACTGTGGGTCAAACTAAAACAGAAGATGAAGATAAGACTGAGGATGAAAAAATACGTGTACAGTCTTAAAGACAAAAAGAAAAAGAGAGAACAGAGAAACAAGGATAAATTCCAAAAATTGATATCCTTGGAAGAAAGGACGTGGTAAATATTTGCTATAAACGTAACCCCAAAGAAACCCATTGAGGGTATATGCATAGAATGACCCATAAATCGCATTATAAGAACTATGTTCAAAACTAAAAATATTGTTGCATTAAAAGTAAAATATTTAGAGTTGGGGCAACTCTTCTCAAAATAGGAAGTATTTTGGTGACGCTTTCTAATTAAGTCAAATTTGGAATTTATAAGAAAAAATTTTAAGACGTAAATACAAAGTATCGAAATACCAGCTTTTTATTAAAATAAAGATACACATTCTGGAATGTGTAAGTTTGAAAGGAACTTACTCAATAACCATTTCCCTTGCTAAGTACGTCAATGAGCGGGATGGATGCGGTTGAATTTTTCATACATATACTCAGATTTTTGAGACAGAGGACACACTCTTTGACTTGCAGGGTGAACCTCTGCCCGTTTGTTTTCTTATTAGAAATACCTTGGAATATTGTTAGATAATCGTAAGTGTCTAAGTATCTTATTGCATTATATCTTATTGTAGATTTCTTATGCTTGTCGTCTCCCTGGGACCACCAGTCCCAGCAGAATAAATATATATTATCAAACCCTGTACTGGTGTGTGTTAGCTGAATAAAAGTATTGTGTTATAGCCAACCTCTCTACAATCTAAATTTAGTCCTTCGCATATTCCCAGCTTGTACGCTTTATTAGCCAGGTCTTAGCCTAAGACATGCTACCAAAGTTTATTTACCTTAGCACCACAAGTATCTCCCCTATAAACGGAGAAATAAGGCAACACCAACAACTTCACCATACAAAGTTAAAACCACTTTACCACATTTTCAGGTAAATTTTCAGACATTGCCCATCCGTATCAGTTATTAGAACCTAAATACATTAAATAATTTGAAGGTTTTGTTTTATCAAAGATTTTCATATGTTTGTTATTGGCTTTAACACATCTTTTAATGGACTGAGATACACCATAATGCTAAAGCAAAAATGCCTTAGCATTTCTTCGTCAGAAAATAACGGAATTTCAGCTTTACAGTGTTTGAGAAAAGCTTCCCATGTTAGTCTTGGGGCCGAAAAGACGTGCAGTGGATCTATTTTCCAATTATTTAAACATACATTTCTAAAATTTTCAACGACATCTGATAAAATTAAAACATCACGTTTTAAGTATAATTTAGTATAAACTATTAGCGTTTTCCATTTAAATAACTTCCAAATACATTTCGCTCTTAAATAGTCTTCTTCAGAAATATTTTTCCTGGGTTAATTTAGAATAAAACTTTTCTATCAAAGGTAATTTTGTATCATTTATTTTTTCATAGCTATCAATATAGTCATAGGGAAAAATCCCTTTCTTTATTATTTCTTTAAGTTCTTCAGTATTTTGAAATACATCAGACGTATAATTAAAATTATTTTTAAACAAGTGCAACTTACTTTACACTCCCATTTAGCTACATTTTCAGAAAGCCTATCTTATGATGAAGCCATAAAAAGGAGTGAATCTATGAAACGCATTTCCTATTGGGTTTCATTAACCGTTGTTATTTTATAAAACGATATAAAGCTCTCCGCTGAATTAAAAATACCATTATCAGGTACTAATTCTTTAAGAAATAAAATGAGTCATATTTTGAGAGATTATGCACTACGATAGGGATATGTTTGGGAATTTTAAAGTTTTTATTACATTCAGCATGAGTAAATCCACGATTATTACCTGTCATGTGGTTGTGATCTAAATTGAATTTATTATCAACTATACGTTTTTCACAAATATGATAGCTTTTATAAGTTATATTGCTCCATTTTTCTTTTCCTTGTCCTTGTGTATAACAATGTTCTCTCTGTCTATTTCCATACTCATTGGCTATTTATTTACACGCTTCTGTTATGATAGTCACAAAAGTCCCGCTAGCATTTTCACCAAAATGCTCGTAATATTTATTTTGTGCTGCGTCAAAAGAACAACATACTTGGAATTCAAAAGCAAAGAGGTTTTGCTCTGCTACTATAATTGTCTTTTTACCTCCTTTTTGATTAAATATTTCATTTTACGATCCAAAATCGGCTATAATACCGTAAGGTACTTTCTTTTGTTTAGCTATATTCTTAAATTCAATTTTAGAACCTGGTTTTGGCATAATGATGTCAGGATCTTCACATTTTTTAGTATGTTTTTCAAATTTTCTTGTTCATTAAAGTGACTTCCACAAAATATACATTAATGAATTTTTGTTTTTTCTTTTGAAATCTGTGATGATAACAATCTACTAAAATCTTTAATTAAAACATAATTATTATTAAAATAGAGTAAATTATTCACAATTTTGGTAGTTTTTCCATTGATCTTAGTTTTAGGAAAAAGCTCTAACCATTTTATTTTCACTTATTTCAAATACACAAATTTTAACATTATATTCTTTTTCGAAATTGATAAATACCTTGAATATCCATAGGAAAATTAGTAATCCCTTTAAAGTTGAATTCTTTTTCATGTTTTTGATAGTTTGATAGTCTGTATGCATGATTTTTAGCTGGATGAAGATAAGCGAGTATAGACCGAAGAAAGCATTTATTATCATTATTCTTTATATTTATGCAAGCTTTTTTAATTTTTTTTAGAAATTCAGGCAATTCTTTACAAGTACCTCCCACATAATTTTGTAATCTTGTCATTCATTAATAAATTCCATCGACTCTTTCAAATTGTAAGACGGATCTGGGTGTATTCTTTATGACTAATTTGTATATATTCCTGTGATTACTATTTAGATAGCTTTTTTCGATGTCGCTATTGTTGTTAAAAATCCAGGAATAACTATGATAATGGATAGGTTCGAGCTCTTCATTATTCTTCTGAGAATAAAATGTTACACGTATTGTAAAGTGAACTCTATAGCTATCTTTATCATTTATTTGATTTTGTCAATCTCTAATAACAGTTTCAAAAGTCTTCCAAAATCAACAAAATCAACTTTTGGAATCAAATGAATTTGCATTCATTGCAATATTAACTAAAAGGGATTTTCTATAATCTATTGGATACTTCGGGTATTATCTTGTTCCTCATTTTTAAACATATACGCTTGTATATCTTCAAGTTCAATGCTGATTTCAAATATATAAATTTCATCAAGTTTAGTGCTACCCATCAAAAGCTCCGCGCCTGAGAAAATTTGGCTGATTTTCGAAAAAAGGGGAAAAGACCCCCTAAAAGTTATAGAACCTTAATGAAAATCACACCATCATATTCAGCGTATCAGAGAACCCTACTGTAGAGATTTCAAGCTCCTATCTACAAAAATGTGCAATTTTGCATTTTTTGCCAGACGAAAGATCACGGGTGCGTGTTTATTTGTTTTGTTTTTTTTTTTCCCAGGGGTGATTATATAGACCCATTGGTTCAAGAATATATTTGGAGGGCTCCTTTGAATGGAAATTAAAAGCTCTAGTGCCATTTTTAATTGACCAAAAAAATTGAGGGCAACTAGGCCCCCTCCCACGCTCATTTTTTTCCCAAAGTCACCCGATCAAAATTTTGAGATAGCCATTTTGTTCAGCATGGTCGAAAATATAATAAATATGTCTTTTAGGATGACTTAATCCCCCAAAGTCCCCAGGGGGAGGGCTAAAAAGTATGAACTTTACCCAATGTTAACATATAGTATTGGTTATTGGGACGTATACAGAAGTTTTCAGGAGGGTTTTTTTCCTGGTAGTGGGAGGGACGGGTGGGTCGGGGGTTATGTTGGAGGATCTGTCCATGAAGGAAGTTTTCAGGGGGGAAGGGAAATTGCCATGAAGGGGGCGCCGAACTTGCCAGCATTATTTATTGGTTATTGGGAAGTATACAGACATTTTCAGGAAGGATTTTTTTCTGGAGGGGGGGATAGAGGAGGGGGTTACTCTGGAGAATCTTTCCGGGGAGGATGTTTCTTTGGGGTAAGGGACATTTCTATGAAGGGGGGCGCTGGATTTCCAAGCATTATTTTAAAAAACGATCAGAAATTAAATTAAAAAAAAATAAGTTTTTTCAACTGAAAGTAAGAAGCAACATTAGAACTTAAAACGAACAGAAATTATAACGTATGTGAGGGGGTTCTCCCCCAAGTCAATACCTCGCTCTTTACGCTATAGTTTTTTTAGTGCTTTCAAAAGAGCTATTTATTCTAATTAAACGGCCTTTGTGATTCAGGGGTTTGTGAATTAAATTTTTTTTTAACTTTTAACGTAAAGAGCGTGGTATTGACTAAGGGGAGAACCCCTCATATACGTAATAACATATACGTAATAAAAAAACAATAAAAAAAACAAGCGATACGGCTCAATAGTAATCGAAACTTTTAAAAACAGAATTTTGATGTCAATAAATGTATCAAAAGAATGTGTTTATAGTGTTGATTCTAAATATATAAATTTTATTAAGTTTAGTATTACTCATCAAAGGCTACCAGCCTGAGAAAATTTACCCGATTTTTTAAAGAGGGGGAAACATCCCCTACAAGTGAAAGAATTCTAATGAAAATCACACCGTCAGATTCAGCGTATCAGAAAACCCTATTACATAGGTTTCAAGCTCATATCTGCAAAAATCTGCAACTTTGTATTTTTTGCCAGAAGAAAAATATACGAATGTAGAAGTTAGTTACGTAAGATAATTTGTAAAGACATCCATTTAGCAAAAGAAAAGTAAAATCTTTATGCAAATTTTGTTTACTTATGCAATGACGGTTAGCCAAAATAAAAGCTGCATTAACTAAAAAACGATCAGAAATTAAATAAAAAAAACAAGTTTTTTAAACTGAAAGCAAGGAGCGACATTAAAACTTGAAATGAACCGAAATTATTCCGTGTATGAAAGGGGCTGTTCCCTCCTCAACGCCCCGATCTTTACGCTAAAGTTTCACTCTGTCTCACAACTTTATTTTTTAAAACAATAAAAAACTTTAGCGTAAAGAGCGAGGCGTTGAGGAGGGGACAGTCCCTTTCATATACGGAATAATTTCTGTTCGTTTTAAGTTTTAATGTCTCTCCTTACTTTACGTTAAAAAAACTTGTTTTTTTTTTATTTAATGTCAATATAAAACGAACAGAACATAATTTGCACTTTACTGAAAAAAGTTCAAATGAATGTTCAGTGTCAGTTTAATATACATATACTGATATTTATTAATCAAAATGTTAACATTATTCGATTTATTAAAGTTATAAAAACATTTATATTTTTTTCAGTAAAGTGGAAATTATGTTTTGGCCTTGGGAAGACATAGGGGTTTTGAGTCCTGCTTATGTTAATTTCTGCTTTTGTTGAGTTTGACTCAGTTATTTATTGTAATTTCTGTTCCTTTTGGGTTTCATTTATTTATCGATGCGGATTTGTGGTAGTTTCAGGCTTGGTAGATTATTTGATTTTATTGTTGCTCATTTTTGGTTTAATGGAGTTCTTTGCTTTTCTTTGAAAAGCTCATTTTTTAGAATTTTTTTTTTTTACTTAACCTATTATAAGCTAAAGGCTGGAATTATGTCATTTAATGCAGGCTTTTTTTTAAATGGGGAATCCATCACACACCCCTATGCAAACATTGCCATCGGACATGGGAAAACGCTCAACATGTTATCCAATGGATTAGAATTCTAAGGGCTTGAAAAACTACTGCTGTCAATTGTAAGTCCTTATTTAGTTGATTCTCATGTCAATTGCTCCATTTTACATGATTTGGAAGCCGCAATCTATAGTTTGATGATTACGATCCTAACGAGATGCAATTATTCCTAATATCACGTGGATTGTCATCAGCTAGCCAATATTTTTGGAATATAGTTAGGAGCATTCAATAATCATGAAGGTATTCCGGAATGTCTGGATAGGTGAATGGATCCCCTTCGGTCTACAGACCTAATAGTCATAAGAAGAAAGATAACATTTTCAGACTCACGGTAACTGCCATCTAGCTATTATAATAATAGCAGTTACTTCTTCAGATTCATTGAGCGCGGCTTAAACAGCATGTTAGGAAGAATTTGAATTTGCTGACAAAAGTGTACAAAATGCAGAAACCCCAATTAACACCAAATGCTGTTAAAGACCTAATGGAGGGAAAACAGCTAACTGCTGTTATTCTGCAAATTTTATCCACCAAGAAAGTTGGTAGTGCAACAGGAGCTGAACGGTAAGGATAACAATCCATTTCTTTTAGTAGCCTAGGCTGTGTTGCTACACTCCTCTCCCCCCCTCGATGGATAGATATACAGCCTACTATAGGCCTATATTTTCCTTTTGGCATTTTTTTTTACAAATACTAATTGGTTATTTCACATATGGAATGCTGCTCCAGCAGGAAAGGAAATGGCCTAACCCACTGGGTAGCCCAGCCTATATTTTGAGTTTTTCCAATCCTTAGCTAGGTAGAAGGGGAACATGCAAGTCAATATATTTATCAAGTTCACATATACAGAGAAGCAATCACGAGAAGAAGACATGTTAAAAGAAAAACAGTCATTTTTAAATTGCTAGGCTAATTAATCTATAGGCTATATTTTTTATTAGCCTCTAGTAAAAGTCATATCTGTGACTATTCCACATTACCCAACCCCATTCCCTAATGCTCCCATATATAGCCTAGGGATATATTGACTATAAGGGCATAATTTTTGGTAAAGTTCTAGGCTACCAAATCATAGCCTATTAGCTTATTGAGTTAGGACAAAAGTGAATACACCATTCAATGCCTTTTTTTATGCTGATTATGAATATAATAATAATTTCTATCGGAAAAGAATTTCAGCCACCCCCCCCCCCTATATCTGCCAATTCTGGGTTAGGGTAGGCATTTATAGGGGGGGGGGGTAAAGTTATTTTAAATCATATTATTGAGTTAGGAATAAAGTGAATACACAATTTGTTGCCTTTTTTATGCTGCTTATGAATATAATAATCATTTCTATTGGAAATGAATTTCATCCCCCCCCCCTATAGCCTATATACCTAACCCAACCCTGAATTGGCATATAGGCATATAGGGGGGGGGGGCTGAAATTCATTACCAAAAGAAAGTCTTATTTTAATTTTAATAAGCATAAAAAAAGGCATCAAATGGTGTATTCACTTTATTCCTAACTCAATAATATGATTTCATAGAACTTTACCAGGGGGGGCTGAAATTCATTTCCGATAGAAATGATTATTAGATTTGTAATCAGCATAAGAAAAGGCATTGAATGGTGTATTCACTTTATTCCTAACTCAATAATATGATTTGGTAGAACTTTACCAAATTTTCAATAAGGCCAGCAACTTCCCTGCTGGTCCCAGTTTGCCTGGTAAATATTTATGTTCACAGAGTAACTTCTATTTTTAGTTCTTTAGACACCCTCAAAAGCCCCCCTCTCCCAGCTGAATTTTTTTTTTTTTTTATATATAAAGTCTTGTCAAATCACAGCTAAACCTGTATAAGTCAAACATCCAAAGAAATGGGTCTTTTTTCTTAAGTATATCTTTACTTTTGTGGTTCTAGGCTAAAAGACCTCTTTTTGAGGAAGACCATTCCAGAAAAATAGCAATGGATTTTTGGACCACCCCTATTTTACTACAGCATGATGCAATGTCAGGGCAGTAACAAGAACCTGCCTTCTTGGTCAACTTTTCACCTTACCTTAATCACCTTAATCCATTTGAGAGCTTTAAGGTCCTCTGGACCTGTAGTGCTAATATACAGGTATAATTTTAACCAATAATTTGTCAGCATAAATGCAATTGAAAAGAAATAATTATATTTAATATTTTTGATTTATAGAATAAATATCAAGCAATAAAAGTTACATTTTTATAATTAGAAGAAAATTAGCTTTCTGTTAATATGTAAATAAAACTGAAACACTAAAAGGATATATACATCAAAATAGGATAATTGGTATTTCCAAAAAGAGGTCCATGTAATTAAGTCCATAAACTAATAATTTCAAGTGTTTCATCTTAAACAATTTTAATAATAACCATATTGATGTATAGCTTAGATTTTAAGCTTTTCTCTGATACATACAAATTGTCTCAATTCTTCTTCACACCACTTCCAACAACTGCTATCTCTGAGAAAAAAATGTCCTTCCATTCTCACCAAATATTTTACTTGATTGAGATAGAAAAGGAGTGTGCATAGCTGTGTTGTTCTTGGGTGATATTTGGGGCTGCTGTGGGCTGTTAGTAGTAGTAGTAGTACTCTTTTGTATTTTATGAAAATCTTGTACTAATGTCTATAGTTCAGAGACCAAAATAATCCCATACTTTTGCCTGTCACATAAGTTGCACACTAAATCAAATCAGTGATAAATCTCCTTTTGAATTTTTTTTATGGGGTTGTTTTGTGTATATTTATTTTTTTTTTCTTTGGAGCATAACTTTTGAGCTTTTTCTAATTGATTTACTTTCTTTGGAGTATAACTAGTTATTCTGGAAAATAAACCATTTCTTTCTAGCTCAAAAGATAAAGATAAAAACAGTAGATGTTTATGACTGGATAAATAAAAAAAGAAGGGTAGATTTTTTCTGAGAGAGGATAAGCTCTGAAGAATTGATGCAGGTGTGAATCTAGCTTAAGCTAAGAAGCAGAAGTCCAAAAAGTCCCCTGGGGAAGACTGGATTGCAGCCAAAATGATTAAATGCTCACTAGCTGCATGTATAACTGTGTGAACTATGTCTTTTTATATAATTTAGAGAACACAAAGGATGAAATTCCTAAGGATAATGTTACATAGGCCCTGTTTGAATTGCAGCTTTGAAATTTCAATTTGAATCCTGAATAGTGTA
>NW_028300533.1:477684-525811 GCF_049724085.1 Artemia sp. Qi Xiang Cuo
TGTGTGTGTAAGTTTTTGTGTGCATTTAAGTTTTCGTGTGCATGTTTTAGTTTTTTGTGTGTGTTTGTGTGCGTGTGTGTGTGCGTTAGTTTTCGTGTTTGTGTGTAAGTTTTTGTGTGTGTGTTAGTTTTTTTGCATGTGTGTATGTTTGAGTGTGTGTGTATTTTTTTGTGTGTAAGTTATTTTTTGTTTGAATGTTATTTTTTGCGCGTGTTTGTTTGTTTTTGTGTGTGTGTGTGTGTGTGTAAGTGTGTATTTTTCTATTAGTTTTTTTGTTTAATTTTTGACGTGTGCATGTGTGTGTTTTTGATCGTGTGTGTGTTTGTGTGTGTTTGTTTGTGTGTGATAGCCTGTGTTCGTGTGCATGTGTTTGTTATTGTGTGTGTGTGTGTGTGTGTATTTTTTGTTGTATTTGTATGTTTTTTTGTGTGTGTGTAATTTTTTGTGTGTGTGTGTAATTTCTTGTTCGTATGTGTAAGTTTTTTCGTGCATTTAAGAGTTTGTGTTAATGTTAGTTTGTGCGTGTGTTTTTTAGTTTTTGTGTGTGTGTGTTTTTTTTTTTGTGTTTATGCTTTTGTGAGTGGGTGTAAGTTTTTTGTGTGCGTGTAAGTTTGTGTGTGTTTGTGTGTGCGTGTGTATGTGTTTGTGTGTGTAAGTTTTTTGTGTGTGTGCGTGTGTGTGTGTATGTGTGTGTGTGTGTGTGTGTGTTTGTGTAATGTGTTTTGTGTGCATGTAAGTTTTTGTGTGCATGTAAGTTTTCGTGTGCGTGTGTAAGTTTTGTGTGTGTGTGTGTGTGCGTAAGTTTTGTGTGTGTGTGTGTGTGTAAGTTTTTGTGTGTGTGTGTGTGTGTTTTTAAGTTTTGTGTGTGTGTTTGGTTTTTTGTGTTTGTGTGTGTAAGTTTTCGTGTGCCTGTGTAAGTTTTTGTGTGTGTAAGTTTTGGCGTGTGTGTGTGAGTTTTCTTGATTGTGTGTGTTTGTGTGTGTGTGTGTGTGAGTTATTTGTTGTGCGTGTGTGTGTTAGTTTTTTGTGTTCTTGTGTAAGTTTTGTGTGTGTGTGTGTGTGTGTGTAAGTTTTTGTGTTTTTTTAAGTTTTTGCGTGTGTGTGTGTGAGTTTTCGTGTGTGTGTGAGTGTGATTTTTGTGTTTTTTTGTGTGTCTAAGTTATTGTGTGCATGTAAGTTTTTGTGCGTGTTTTCGTGTGCATGTGTAAGTTTTTGTGTGTGTGTGTGTGTGTGTGTGTGTGTTTTTTTTTGCTTGTTTTTTTATTTTTTCTTTTGTTTTTTTTATTTTTGTTTTTGTTTGTTTGTGTGGTTTTTATTTTTTGTTTTCGTGTTAGTATGTGTTTTTTTGTGTTCATGTTGAAGTTTTTGTTTGTTTGTATGTGTGTGTGTTTAATTTTTTGTGTGTGTGTAATATTTTTCGTGTGTGTGTGACGGTTCGTGTGTTTGTGTGTGTAATTTTTGTGTGTGGGTGTGTCTTAGTTTCTGTGTGGAAGTTAGGTTTTGTGTGCTTGTAAGTTTTCGTGTGATTATTTCATTTTTTGTGTTTGTGTGTTTGTTATTTTTTGTTTATGTGTGTGTAAGTTTTTTAGTGTGTGTGTAAGTTTTGGCGTTTGTGTTTTAGTTTTCATGTGTGTGTGTGTTTTGGATTTTGTGTGTGTGTGTAAGTTTGTGTGCGTGTTTGTATGTGTTTGTGTGTGTGTATGTTTGTGTGTGCATGTTAGTTTTTGTGTTAATGTTATTTTTTGAGTGTGTGTGTAAGTGTTTGTGTGTGTGTGTGTGTGTAAGTTTTTGTGTGTCTAAGCTTTTGTGTGTGGATGTAAGTTTTTTGTGTGCGTGTGTAAGTTTGTGTGTGTGTGTGTGTGTGTAATTTTTAGTGTGTGTATGTTTTTTGTGTGTGTGTGTGTATAATTTTGTGTGTGTGTGTGTGTGTGTAAGTTTTTGTGTGTTTCATTTTTGGCGAGTTTTTGTAATTTATCGTGCGTGTTTTTGTAAGTTTGTGTGTGTGTGTGTGTGTGTGTAAGTTTTTGTGAGTTTGTGTGTGAGTTTTTTTTGTGTTCATGTTTAAGTTTTGTGTGTGTGTGTGTGTGTAAGCTTGTGTGTGTGTGTAATTTTTGGATTGTGTGTGATAGTTTTCATGTGTTTGTGTGTGTAAGTTTTGTGTGTGTGTGTGTGTGTAAGTTTTTTTGTGCATGTAAGTTTTTGTGTGCTTGTAAGTTTACGTGTAAATGTGTAATTTTTTGTGTGTGTGTGTGTGTGTAAGTTTTTGTGTGTGTGTGTTTAAGTTTTGGCGTGTGTGTGTTAGTTTTTGTGCGTGTGTGTTATTTTTAGTGTTTCTGTGTAAGTTTTTGTGTGTGTGTGTGTAAGTTTTTGTGTGTGTGTAAGTTTTTGTGTGCATGTATGGGGACCGGGGAAGGGCCTTTGGGGCCCAGGGAGGGTGTTTGGGGATCCGGGGCCCTTGAGGTTTGGGTGGTCTTTTGGGAGCCCAGTGGACCTTTGGAGACCGGGGGAGGACCTTTGGGGCCCCGGGGGACCCTTGGGGGCCAGTTGGCCCTTTGGGAGCCCGGGGGACCTTTGAGGACCTGGGGAGGGCCTTGGGGGGTCGGCGGAGGGCGTTTGGGGGATAACATTTCGAAATTTTTACTTTTTAGTTTACTTTTGCGGTGCATCCCTGCGGCGCATCCCTGCGGCGCATCCCTGCGGCGCATCCCTGCCGCGCATCCCTGCAGCACATCCCTGAGGCGCATCCTTGCGGCGCATTCCTGCGGCGCATCCCTGCGGCACAACCCTGCGGCGCATCCCTGCGGCGCATCCCCTGCGGCGCATCCCTGCGGTACATCCCTGCGGCGCATCCCCTGCGGCGCATCCCCTGCGGCACATCCCTGCGGCGCTTCCCCCGGCCCACGGCACATCACCATTCAGTGCATCCCCATGCGGCGCATTCCTGGCCCGCGGCGCTTCTCGGGCCCGGGGGACCTTTGAGGACCGGGGGGAGGGCCTCTGGGGTCCGGGGTGCCCTTTGGGAGCCCGGGGGACCTTTGAGGACCAGAGGAGGACCTTTGAGGGTCTGAGGAGGGCGTTTGGGGGGCTGGGGCTCTTTGGGAGCTTGGGGGACCTTTGAGGACCGAGCGCTTCCTTCGGGGTTGGGGTGGTGGACCTCACAACACTGTTCAAATGGAACTTGTGTATTATAACGACCACAGAGTTTCACCCTCAAATTCTCTTCTAAAACCTTTCCTAAAATCTTCTTTCAAAATGTCTCTAACTGTTTCGCCGAAATAGTTCCATAGCCTGTCTAAAACGGTTTCGCCCAAATAATCCCTAAACGTAATTTCAGCGTGTTCCTTTTGTTTTTGGCATCTCTGCGCTAATGCATTTCAAATTAATAAGAAACCTGATTCCCGCGCTAAAACAATTCATCGCTAAGATGTTTCTTAGAGAATTGTTTCCATGGCCTTTGGTTATTAATATCCTTTGGAGTTCGACCAAAAGAGTTGTTTCCGAGGCAATGACATTAATGACTTGGATCTATTCCTGGAGAATCGTTTCTAGGCGAAAATTTTTAAAGTCTGACAGATGATGTCATTGGTTGATTGATCTGTCAAGAAAGGGGAATTAATTTGTTGTTTCTAAGGGGAATTATTGATTCACGATAGGTGAATTGAGGTGCCTCGAGCATGCACTTGGCCAAAACAACAACAACATCAAATACTGTTTCCTTTTTCTGGACACCATTACAGTCGCTGAGAGCGTGCACGTTCCAAAAACAACAACAACAACGACTACTGTTTCCTATTTCTGGACACCTTGACAGTCGCCTCGAGCATGCACTTACAAAAAAAACAAAAAATAACTCTACCTTGGAAAAAGAGGTCATTTACCCCAATAACAACGTGTTCTCCCTTATGACTCTATGCCCATATATGGAGTCCCGTCCGGACCTTTAGGGTCATCTCTACTAATTAGAACCATCCGTCCTCATCAATAGGAGTATGGGTATTGTCCAAAAAATCAGAAAAAACCTTGGGATTTTCACGAACCGTCTTATAAACTCATGTAGTTCACCCATTTTTGCCTTTTTAAGCCCCCCACCAACCAAGAATTTCCCACGGACGTGCCTGGTGATGTCAAACCTACACTCCGACATTTCTTCATCTTAATTGTCTTTATAAATATAATGAATATTATACGAGCCTTTAATGTGATACTTTCCTTTTGTTTGTCTGAGTTTAGCATCCTATTTTTTAATTATCAACGACGCATTTCTAACAAACTACTCTCAAGTTAAGGCAATTGTCCAAAAAATCAGAAAAAACCTTGGGATTTTCACGAACCGTCTTATAAACTCATGTAGTTAACCCATTTTTAGCTTTTTAAGCCCCCCGCCAACAAAAAATTTCCCCCGCACGTGCCTGGTGATGTCAAGCATTCACTCCAACATTTCTTCATCTTAATTGCCTTTAGAAATATCATGCAAAATATACGAGCCAATCAGTTATTATAATCCTTGTGTCTGTTTGTGCAGAGCAGTAGATTTTTCAATTATCAAAACTACATCTCTAAAAAACGCCTCTCAAGTAAATTCACTAATCCAAAAATCAGAAAAAAACTTGGGATTTTCACGACCAATCGTTTGAAATAAAGTCGTGCACCCATTTTTGCCTTTTTAAGCCCCCACCAACAAAAAATTTACCTCGCACGTGCCTGGTGATGTCAAACCTACACTCTGACATTTCCTCATCTTAATTGACTTTAGAAATATCATGCAAAATTAACGAGCCAATCAGGTGTTACAATCCTTTTGTTTGTCTGAGTTTAGCATCCGATTTTGTAATTATCAACGACGCATTTCTAAAAAACTACTCTCAAGTTAAGGCAATTGTCCAAAAAATCAGAAAAAACCTTGGGATTTTCACGAACCGTCTTATAAACTCATGTAGTTCACCCATTTTTGCCTTTTTAATTCCCCCGCCAAAAAAAGAATTTCATCGCACGTTCCTGGTGATGTAAACCCTACACTCAGAAATTTCTTCATCTTAATTAACTTTAGAAATATTGTGAAATATATAAGAAGCAATTAAGTGTTACAATCCTTTTGTTTGTCTAAGTTTAGCATCCAATATTGTAATTATCAATGACGCATTTCTAACAAACTACTCTCAAGTTAAGGCAATTGTCCAAAAAATCAGAAAAAACCTTAGGATTTTCAAGAACCGTCTTATAAACTCATGTATTTCACATATTTTTGCCTTTTTTAGTCCCCCACCAACAAAAAATTTTCCTCGCACGTGTCTGGTGATATAATACCTACCCTCCGAAATTTCTTCATCATATTTGAGTTTAGAAATATCAAGCAAAATATTCGAGCCAATCATATGGTACAACCCTATTTTTTGTCTTTTTTTATAATTCGAATTTTTTTTTCAAAATTAATAATATAAAAAAATATACACTCTCGATATTGAAAATTTCCAAAGAATCAGAAAAAACATTGAGATTTTCATAAACAATCTTTAAAACCCATGTAGTTCTTTAAGTGTTGCCTTTATAAGTCCCCAGCCAACAAAACATTTACGTATCATGTTCCTGGGGATTTAAATCTTACAGTCTGAAATTTCTTCATCTTAACTGACCTCATAAATATCAATCATAGTATAGATGCCGATTAGACGATACAATCTTCTTTTTTGTCCGGGTTTAGCATCCGGATCTTTAATTATCAACTAAGCATTTCTAACGAATTACCCACAAGTTAAGGAAATTGTCCAAAAAATCAAAAGACACCTTGGGATTTTCACGAGCTGTCTTATAAACTCATGTACTTCACCCATTTTTGCCTTTTTAAGCCCACCACCAACAAAAATATTCCCAAGCTCGTGCCTGGTGATGTAAAACCTACACTCCGACACTTCTTCATATTAACTTGACTCAAAAATATAATGCGATATTTACTAGCCAATAAGATATTACAATCCTTTTGTTTGAATTGAGTATCCTATTTTGCAATTATCAATGATGCATTTCTAACACACTACTCTCAAGTTAAGGCAATTGTCCTAAAAATCAGAAAAAATCTTGGGATTTTCACGAACCGTCTTATAAACTCATCTAGTTCACCCTTTTTGCCTTTTTAAGTCCCCCACCAACAAAAAATTTCTCTTACATGGTCCTGGTGATGTCAAACAAACACTCCGACATTTCTTCCTCTTAATTAATTTTAGAAACATCATGCAACATATACGAGACAATTGGATAATACAATGCTTTTCTTTGTCTTAGTTTAGCATCTGGTACCTTATTTACTAAAGACGCACTTCAATCAACCTAATCTCAAGTTAAGGCAACTGTCCAAAAAAACAGGAAAAACCTTGAGACTTTCCAGTACCGTTTTAAAAACCCATCTAGGTCCCCCATTTTGGTCTTTTTAAGTCCCCCACCAAAAAAAACTAACGTGCACATGCCTGGGTATGTAAAAAAACAACTAACACATTTCTGAATCATAAGTGACTGTTGTAATATAATGAAAAATATACAATAATATCAGGTAATACAATCCTTTTGTTTGTCTGAGTTTAGCATCCGATTTTTTAATTATCAACGACGCATTTCTAACAAACTACTCTCACGTTAAGGCAATTGTCCAAAAAATCTTCATGCATGCTCCCAAAACATGTTTGACTACTTTATATCATACCAGTTTTTTAAGAAAAAAATTGTGCACGTGAACTCACGACGTACATTCTTATGAAATTCTTATTAATAACAGAAAAAAAACCTGTCTGCTTAAGTTTTATAATTATGACCATACTCTCAAAACATGTTTGATCACATTATTTATTCACTCTCTTTGAAAAGGTGTAGAGCTTCCATAGAAATGTTTTCCTATAGCTTCCATAGAAGTATAAGGCCATGTGAGAGGATACTCACTCTCTTTGAAAAGGTGTAGAGCTTCCATAGAAATTTTTTCCTATAGGGCCAAGCAAATAGCATGGAAGGGAACATAAACCCTTAGAATAGCATGGGAGGGAACATAAGCCCTTAGAATAACATGGGAGGGAACATAAACCCTTAGAATAGCATAGGAAGGAACAAAAATTTTGTTTTTAATGGGCACCAAGTAAGGAAAAACCACACGGAATCAGGCAACCAAGTCCTTCAATCCCCGTAAATCCATTTTAAAATATTCAATTCCTACTTTTTGAAGACAAAAATCTCGTTTTTAATGGACATCAAGTAAAGAAAAACAACACGGACTCATGCTAACGAGTCTCTCTCATCCCGTGAAAATATTTTAAAACATACAAGAAATACTTATTTAACACAAAAATTTCTTTATTAAAGTGCACCAGGTAGAGAAAAACCACACGGAATCAGGCAACAGTTGACAACACTGTCCAAACGTCACTTGTGTATTATACAGTACATAGTTTGACTACTTTATATCATACCAGTTTTTTAAGAAAAAAATTGTGCACGTGAACTCACGACGTATATTCTTATGAAATTCTTATTAATAACAGAAAAAAACCTATTTGCTTAAATTATATAATTATGAACATACTCTCAAAATATGTTTGACCACATTATACACTGCCAAATAACCAGTCTGGTAATCTGCCCTGGAAAGGTGCCATGGAACGTAATCTCCCCAAATAGCATGGGAGGGAATATAAACCCTTAGAATACCATGGGAAGGAACATAAACCCTTAAAATAACATTGGATGGAACATAAACCCTTAGAATAGCATGGGAGGGAACATAAACCCTTAGAATAGCATGGAAGGGAACATAAACCCTTAGAATAGCATGGGAGGGAACATAAGCCCTTAGAATAGCATGGGAGGGAATATAATCCCTTATAATAGCAAGGGAGGGACTATAAGCCCTTAGAATAGCATGGGAGGGACTATAAACCCTTAGAATAGCATGGGAGGGAACATAATCCACCCAAATCTATAAGTACATGCTCTGGAAATGTTTTTCCTATGGCCGTACGCAAATAGCATGGGAATTCCTAGGACCGTAAGCAAATCCAGACGAGGCATTCTACTAACATGATCTGCTCTCATATGAATTCAGGCTTTTCCCTGCTATAGATGATATACCGAATGGCCAAAAAATTGAGGGGGGCGGTACACCCCCCACCACCCAGGGTTGCCAACTTTCTAGTCCACGAATGTGTCTCTCAGCATCCAAAAATGTGTCTTTTTTGGCAAACATGTGTCATTTTTTAAATCTCAAAAACTGGAGTTTAATTTTTTTGCCACTTGCATTGCTGAACAAAAGACGCATTGCAAACCTCTTTCAAAGCGGTCAGTTAATATCAAATATTCTGGAACAAAAAAATAACCAGCCTTTCCTTTTCAGGTGAAGAAAAATAGTTCTGTAAGAATGGAGGATGAGTTTTACAAAGTCAATGACAGTGATACTGATGATAAAAAAGAGAGAAAATCTAAGCCAGTGACGAAACCTGGAAGTTTTTCTAAGACTGTTCAAAAGAAGTATGAACAAAAGTACAAAAGTTACGCGGGAAAAGGAGACTCAGATTTTGGAATTGCTTGTTAGAGGGACGAATTGGTCTAGTGCATCAGACTCTATAGCCGAATGCAAGTATTGTACAACTAAAATAAATATTGGTAGTCAAGGAAAAGATGCTTTGATTCAGCACATGAAGGTCAAGAAACACGAAGAAATGGAGGGAGAATTTTTGAAATCAAGAAAATTGAAGCCTATTGGAACATTTTTTGATAAGTCCCTAGAGGACAAGGTTCTGGAAACAGAGGCAAAAATAGGAGAGTTCCTTGTTGTCAACAATTTGCCTTTTTCACTGTCAAACAAACTTATCCGTCTCCTCAAGTCATTACCTGGGAAGGATGTCCTAAACCGTGTGATGCCTGGAAAGCAGAAAGTCACAAATATTGTTCGACAGGGATTGTACTCCCACTATCGGCAAGAGCTGGTAAATGACCTCAAAGGCTCCACTATCTCGATTATTATCGACGATACAACGGTCAATACTATATGCAAACAGCTAGCTATTTGCGTGAGTTTTGTAGACGAGAAACTAGAGACAAATGTAGATGTCCCAGACATTGTCACCTGTCCCAATGGGACTGCTGGAGGCGTGTTCCAGGGTGTTGACAGTTGTCTGCAATCGCTAAAGGATATTGGTGTTGATCTTAGGAACTGGGTAAGCTTTTGTGCCGATACAACAAATACAATAATGGGCATCAACAACAGTGTGGTGACAAAAATCAAACCAAAGTATAATTGGGTCATCATTATCAAATGCTCATGCAATTTGTGTAATCTCTGTGCTCAGTATGCTTCAAAGATGCTACCAAAAAGTTTGGAGGACCTTTGCCGCACCATGACAAGTCATTTCCGAACAAGCCCAAAAAGAATGGACAAGTTCCAAGAGCTCAGAAGGGCCGCTGAAGAGTAAGATCTGAAGTTTTCAGCCCTATCTTCCACTAGATGGCTTTCCATGCAGTAAACTGTGAGAAGCATACTGAAAGCAGGGTATACTCTAGAAGTTTATCGGCTAAAACTGGTCGAACAAGACCCGACTCGTGGCAACGACCAGACAGTTTTGAAACTGAAGAATCCATACCAAAGGATTCTTTTCGAATTTGTTGACTATGCTTTGGGCGTATTCAATGACTTTAATACTCTGTGCCAGGCAGATGCACTACGATTTTACTTGCTTAAAAACGAAGTGTTAGAACTTGTGAAGAGCCTTTGTCACAGTTTCATGGTAAAAGATTATGTGAAACAAATTGAGTCTATTCAGTCTGTGAACCTTAAAAAAGAAGAGTTCTTCCTAGCCGCCTCTAAGGTTTACCTGGGACCAAAAGTGACCACCCATCTGTTTTTCTTACAAGGAAAAGATACGAAGTTCAAATGCAAGAGCATCAAGGAGATTGCCCAGAAATTTTATATTGAAGCTGTGTCCCAGCTAGTCAACCGGTTTCCATTTGATCACGACATTTACAACTTTGTAGAGATTGTAGACCAAAGAGTCGCATTGGATGGTACTATTCCATCGTTGCAGCTTTTTTGCCAAAAGTTCGGGCACCTCTCGTGAGATTTCGGGCTGGTTGAAAAAGAGTGGCAGGCATTGATGCTGCTTAGTCCAGACGACAGTTTGCTCAGTGGCGGAAACCCCATTGATTTTTGGAACTGAGTGGGGTCCATCAAGATGCCAAGTGGAGTGCTAAAGTTCACTAGCGTTCTTCATGTCATTCAGTTTATTTTTGGACTTCTCTGCTCAAATGTTGTTGTGAAAAGACTTTTCAGCGTTCTGAAAACAGTAAAAAATGAAAAGAGGAATGGGCTCAAAAACGTAACTTTGGCTGCGGCAATTTCTGTCAAGTATGGGATGAAGCGTAAATAGTAATAGTGTTAAAGGTTAGAACGATACATTCACGAATACATTCACGCCTACAAGAATATGCGGTACAGTTTCACGTGCACATTGCAAAAAGTGACCAATCCTTTACCTATAAAGTGGTCAAACACGTTTTGAAACTATAGTCGAGATTGTATAAGACAACCAGACTGGTTTTTTGCTATTGAAAGTACACAAGGAATTTCACAAGAATATTACAATCAGAATTGTTTGATTGACATTTGCAAAAAGGGATAAGGGATTCGCCAATTGGACTGTACGAAAGATCTTATTTGAATAATTGGGAAAAAACAGAGCTAGATAACATTTGCGAATTGGAATCATATGAAGGTGGAGAAAAAAAGGGTTAAATTGATTAGTAGTTAATGTAACCCTGAAGGGCTTGTTAACTCAGGTGATTTGTTATAAATTTGAGACAAAATCAATATATGAAAATGGGTAATGATGATAGAATGACATTGTGAATTGACCTATCTTTACCTCTTCTATATGGTCTTTATAATACTCAAGTGATGGTTGAACAGTGTTGTCAATTTAAAATAGGGTCTAACTTTATAGTATACTAAAAAGTTGATACTAAGAGAGATGTAGATGGCAAGAAAAGAATTATAATAATGAAATTCAGAACAAACCTTAGAAATCCTTGCAATTCAAGTAGTAAGGTGTATGTGAGTACGGACCCTCAAGGATCATAAGTACCAACGAACCTAACCACCAGAAACCTCAACCCCCAAAGGTCCCCTATCCCCAAACTCAAAGGGCATCCCCTCCACTCCAACTTTTTGGCCCCCTCCCCCCACTTTTTTTTAATTTTTTTTGAAATTTTTTTTTTAGGTTTTTTTTTTAAATTTTTTTTTAAAATTTTTTTTTAAATGTCTTAGAATGAGATGAAACGTACTTGAAACAAAAAAACATCACATTTAATATTTTCCAAACTCAAAATGAGAATGGTATAGACATGTTAGTCATGACCTTTACTATTAGAAAAATAATGTTTGTAGTAGCATTTTTTTTTATTGGACTAAAAAAAATTTTTGGACCGAAATTATTCAACTTTTTTTTTTGTACGTATCTTAAGATGACAAAATATGATTACGGCTCTAACAATTGTATTCTATGATTGCTCAGAGACACGATGTGGCTTTCCCACTTATATTCTATGTCCGGTTATCGACACTACCTAGTCTATTAAATGTATTAAATCAGTATTTTTACGCAGTTGAACGATAAACACATAAGTCATATCTTTAAAATCAGTGAAGATGGGGTATTTTAATAAAGTGTGTTCACATGACAATGTTATTGTAGCATTGAATTCCGACAAGGAGAAGTATTTAAACTATGAAACAAGTACAAGTGGTAGCACTATTGGACATGTATGCATGCATTGTCATGACAGTAAGGAATTAAATTTCTTTGGAATACCGAAAAAAATCAACTCTTATGTTTGTGGATATGCGAGATTGTGATCTCCAGAGATGATTGCACTCAAAGAGAATGCCAACATAAAAATAATCGTTGATGATAGAGGACAACTCCTTGCTACTGTTGCAGGTAACACATTACCTACTGATACATCCAATCGTCAGCTTTCGGGTATTAGCATTCAACGGAAGGTTAAAAAAGGAAAGGCCTACTCTTATACTAATATCGTAAACCATATCGTGTCTACGTGCCGAAACTGTTACCTGTGTAAAAATAATGTGATAATAGACAGTGAAATTGCCAGAAAAATAAAAAGGACATTGGGAGAAAACATCACTATGCAATATAAAGATGAATCGATGAAAAACAAAGCCCCAGCAAACGTTACTGCCATTGATCAAACAGTCAATGAACAAAATAATACCAAAGACGAAAAGCATATTGAGCCTGTTGATGAAACACTAAAAAATTGTGTATGACTCAAAATGGAATAATGATTATTCTACTGATTACGAACTAAGAGAAAACAATAGCTACAATATCAAGAGAGAACATGGTGAACTATTTTATGGAGCATATTCAAAATGTCCAAACTTGATTATTGATATTAAGAATGTATCATAACATATATTTTTGTATTAACATTCTACATTGCATTATCTCATTAAAAATATATTATACATTAAATTGTTATGTGTTCATTATTCTCATAGTCTTCTAGCATATCAAACGTTTAGAATGTCTATTAAAACATCGAAGATGTAAGAAAAGGAATTTGCATACATCTATTGTCAGACACATGGGATAACATTATCAAAATCTAGGTATCAAAATAAATAAATTCTTTATCAACATCCGTTGTTGGATATGTCATTATGAAAAAATTGTAAATAAGTAAGTAAGTAAGTAACAAACTCTTTCTTGAATTCACCTCTTGGACGCACAATACAAAAATTTAATTGAGACAATCATGAAAAAAAATTGAACAAATTCTTTATCAAACTTCATAATCGATTGAATTCGCTGCCTAGACAGACAATACAGCAATTTCACAAAATCTAAGCATAAGAGTGATTAAATTCTATATCAACATCCATTTCTAAGATACATAGGAAAAAGTTGACAAAATCTAAGTTTTAGAGTGAGTAAATTTTATTTATCAACATCTTTTGTCAGATACATCGGATAAAATTGACAGAATCTAAGTGACAGAGTGAATAAATTTTCTTATCAACATCCTTTGTCAGATACATCAAATAAAATTGACAAAATCTAAATTTCAGAAAGAATAAATGCTTTAAAAACATCCTTTATCGGAAGTGTCGGATAAAATTGACAAAATCTAAGTATCAGAGTGACTAAATTCTATATCAACATCCTTTTCTCGGATACATAGGATAAAATTGACAAATTCTATGTGTTAGAGTGAATGAATTTGTTTTTATCAACATCCTTTGTCGGATACATCGGATAAAATTGACAAACTCTAAGTATCAGAGTGAACACATTCATTATCAACATCCTTTGTCGGATATGTCGGATAAAATTGACAAAATCTAAGTATCAAGGTGAATAATTTTTTTTTAACAAAATCCTTTGCCAGATACATCGAATAAAATTGATAAAATATAAGTGTCAGAGTGAATAAATTTTCTATCAATATCCTTTGTCAGATACATGAAATAAAATTGACAAAATCTAAATTTCAGAACGAATAAACGTTTTAACAATATCCTTTATCGGATATGTTGGATAAAATTGACAAAATCTAAGTATCAGGGTGACTAAATTCTATATCAACATCCTTTTTTCGGATACATAGGATAAAATTGACAGAATCTAAGTGTCAGTGTGAATAATTTTTTTTATCGACATCCTTTGTCAGATACATCAAATAAAATTGAAAAAATCTAAATTTCAGAATGAATAAATTCATTATCAACATCCTTTGTTGGATATGTCGGATAAAATTGACAAAATCTAAGTATCACAGTGAATAATTTTTATCAACTTCCTTTGCCAGATACATCGAATAAAATTGATAAAATAGAAGTGTCAGAGTGAATAATTTTTTTTATCAACATCCTTTGTCATATATATCAAATAAAATTGACAAAATCTCAATTTCAGAATGAATAAATGCTTTAGAAACATCCTTTATTGGATATGTCGGATAAAATTGACAAAATCTAAGTATCAGAGTGACTAAATTCTATAACAACATCCTTTTCTCGGATACATAGGATAAAATTGACAAATTCTAAGTTTTAGAGTGAATAAATTTTTTTATCAACATCGTTTGCCAGATACATCGGATAAAATTGACAAAATCTAAATTTCAGAATGAATAAATTCATTATCAACATCCTTTGTCAGATATGTCGGATAAAATTGAAAAAATCTAAGTATCAGAGTGAATACTTTTTTTACCAACATCCTTTGCCAGATAGATCGAATAAAATTGATAAAATATAAGTGTCAGAGTGAATAAATTTTTTTATCAACATCCTTTGTCAGATTCATCAAATAAAATTGACAAAATCTAAATTTCAGAATGAATAAATTCATTATCAACATCCTTTGTCGGATATTTCAGATAAAATTAACAAAATCTAAGTATCAGAGTGAATATTTTTTTTACCAACATCCTTAGCCAGATACATAGAATGAAATTGATAAAATAGAAGTGTCAGAGTGAATAATTTTTTTTTATCAGCATCCTTTGTCAGATACATCAAATAAAATTGACAAAATCTAAATTTCAGAATGAATAAATGCTTTAACAACATCCTTTATTGGATATGTCGGATAAAATTGACAAAATCTAAGTATCAGAGTGACTGAATTCTATATCAACATCCTTTTCTCGGATTCATAGGATAAAGTTGACAAAATCTAAGTTTTAGAGTGAATAAATTTTTTTTATCAACATCTTTTGGCAGATACATCGGATAAAATTGACAAAATCTAAATTTCAGAATGAATAAATTCATTATCAACATCCTTTGTCAGATATGTCGGATAAAATTGACAGAATCTAAGTATCAGAGTGAATACTTTTTATAATCAACATCCTTTGCCAGATACATCGAATAAAATTGATAAAATATAAGTGTCAGAGTGAATAAATTTTTTTTCTATCAACATCCTTTGTCAGATACATCAAATAAAATTGACAAAACCTGAATTTCAGAACAATTAAATGCTTAACAACATCCTTTATCGGATATGTTGGATAAAATTGACAAAATCTAAGTATCAGAGTGACTAAATTCTATATCAACATCCTTTTCTCGGATACATAGGATAAAATTGACAGAATCTAAGTGTCAGTGTGAATAAAATTTTTTTATCAACATCCTTTGTCAGATACATCAAATAAAATTGACATAATTTAAATTTCAGAATGAAAAAATTCATTATCAACATCCTTTGTCGGATATGTCAGATAAAATTGAAAAAATAAGTGTAAGAGTGAATAATTTTTTTTATCAACATCCTTTGTCAGATACATCAAATAAAATTGACAAAATCTAAATTTCAGAATGAATAAATGCTTTAACAACATCCTTTATCAGATATGTCAGATAAAATTGACAAAATCTAAGTATCAGAGTGACTAAATTCTATATCAACGTCCTTTTCTCGGATACATAGGATAAAATTGACAGAATCTAAGTGTCAGAGTGAATAAATATTTTTATCAACATCCTTTTCTCGGATACATAGGATAAAATTGACAAAATCTAAATTTCAGAATGAATAAATTCATTATCAACATACTTTGTCGGATATGTTGGATAAAATTGACAAAATCTAAATTTCAGAATGAATAAATGCTTTAACAATATCCTTTATCGGATATATCGGATAAAATTGACAAAATCTAAGTATCAGCGCGACTAAATTCTATATCAATATCCTTTTCTCGGATACATAGGATAAAATTGACAAATTCTAAGTTTTAGAGTGAATAAATTTTCTTTTATCAGCATCCTTTGCCAAATACATCGGATAAAATTAAAAAAATCTAAGCATCAGAGTGACTAAATTCTATATCAACATCCTTTTCTCGGATACATAGGCTAAAATTGACAGAATCTAAGTGTCAGAGTGAATAAATTTTTTTTATGAACATCCTTTTCTCGGATACATAGAATAAAATTGACAAAATCTAAATTTCAGAATGAATAAATTCATTATCAACATCCTTTGTCGGATATGTCGGATAAAAATGACAAAATATAAATTTCAGAATGAATAAATGCTATAACAATATCCTTTAACGGATATGTCGGATAAAATTGACAAAATCTAACTATAAGAGTGACTAAATTCTATATCAACATCCTTTGTCAGATATATAAAATAAAATTGACAAAATCTAAATTTCAGAATGAATAAATGCTTTAACAACATCCTTTATTGGATATGTTGGATAAAATTGACAAAATCTAAGTATCAGGGTGACTAAATTATATATCAACATCCTTTTCTCGGATACATAGGATAAAATTGACAAATTCTAAGTTTTAGAGTGAATAAATTTTTTATCAACATCCTTTGGCAGATACATCGGATAAAATTGACAAAATCTAAATTTCAGAATGAATAAATTCATTATCAACATCCTTTGTCGGATATGTCGGATAAAATTGAAAAAATCTAAGTATCAGGGTGAACAATTTTTTTTAAACAAAATCTTTTGCCAGATACATAAAATAAAATTGATAAAATCTAAATTTCAGAACGAATAAATGCTTTAACAACATCCTTTATCGGATATGTCGGATAAAATTGACAAAATCTAAGTATCAGATTGACTAAATTCTATATCAACATCCTTTTGTCGGATACATAGGATAAAATTAACAGAATCTAAGTGTCAGTGTGAATAAATTTTTTTTATCAACATCCTTTGTCAGATACATCAAGTAAAATTGACATAATTTAAATTTCAGAATGAAAAAATTCATTATCAACATCCTTTATCGGATATGTCAGATAAAATTGAAAAAATATGTGTCAGAGTGAATAAATTTTTTTTATCAACATCCTTTGTCAGATACATCAAATAAAATTGACAAAATCTAAATTTCAGAATGAATAAATGCTTTAACAACATCTTTTATCAGATATGTCAGATAAAATTGACAAAATCTAAGTATCAGAGTGACTAAATTCTATATCAACGTCCTTTTCTCGGATACATAGGATAAAATTGACAGAATCTAAGTGTCAGAGTGAATAAATATTTTTATCAACATCCTTTTCTCATATACATCGATTAAAATTGACAGAATCTGAGTTTCCGAGTTAATAAATTAATTACCAACACCCTCTTCTGGATACGTTAGATAAAATTGACAAAATCTAAATTTTAGAATAAAAAAATGCTTTAACAATATTCTTAATCGGATATGTAGGATAAAATTGACAAATTCTAAGTATTAGAGTGACTAAATTTTCTATCAACATCCTTTTCTCGGATACATAGGATAAAATTGACAAATTCTAAGTGTTAGAGTGAATAAATTTTTTTTATCAACATCCTTTGCTAGATACATCAGATAAAATGGACAAAATCTAAGTATCAGAGTGAATAAATTCATTATCAACATCCTTTGTCGGATAAAAGTGACAAAATCTAAGTATCAGAGTGAATAATTTTTCAATCAACATCCTTTGCCAGATACATCGAATAAAATTGACAGAATTTAAGTGTCAGAGTGATAAATTTTTTTTATCAGCATCCTTTGCCAGTTACATCGGATAAAATTTACAAAATCTAAGTGTCAGAGGGAATAAATTCATTATCAACATCCTTTGGCGGATATGTCGGATAAAATTGATAAAGTCTAAGTATCGGAGGGATTAAATTCTATATCCACATCACTTTCTCGGATACATAGGATAAAATTGACAAAATCTAAGTATCAGAGTCAATAAAGGCTTTATCAAGATCCTTTACATGCATTATCAACATCATTTGTCGGCTATATCGGATAAAATTGACGGAATCTAAGTATCAGATTGATTAAATTCTATATCAACATCCCTTTCTAGGGTAAATGGGATAAAATTGACAAAATCTAACTATCAGATTGATTAAATTCTATATCAACATCCCTTTCTCGGCTACATGGGATAAAATTGACAAAATCTAAGTGTCAGAGTGACTAATTTATTTTTTCAACATCTATTATCAGTTAAAACAATTATAATTAACAAAATCTAACTATCAGAGTGAATAAAAGTTTTTTCAGCATCCTTTGTGGGATATGTTGAATAAAATTGACAAAATCTAAATATCAGAATGAATAAATGCTTTAACAACATCCTTTGTTGGATATGTTGGATAAAATTGACAGAATCTCAGTATCAGAGTTATTACATTCTATATCAACATCCCTTACTCGGATAAATGGGATAAAATTTACAAAATCTAGTATCAGAGTGAATAAATTCATTATCAACATCCTTTGTCGGATATGTCGGATAAAACTGACATAATCTAAGTATCTGAGTGATTAAATTCCATATCAACATCCCTTTCTCGGATACATTGGATAAAATTGACAAAATTTAAGTATCAGAGTGAATAAATGCTTTATCAACATCCTTGAAATGCATTAACAACATCATTTGTCGGCTATATCGGATAAAATTGACAAAATCTAAGCATCAGATTGATTAAATTCTATATCAACATCCCTTTTACGAATACTTGGAATAAACATGATAAAATCTAAGTATAAGAGTTTTTAAATTCTATATCAACATCCCTTTCTCAGATACATGGGATAAAATTGACAAAATCTAAGTATCAGAGTGAATAAATGCTTTATCAATACCCCTTAAATGCATTATCAACATCACGTGTCAGATACATCGGATAAAATTCAAAAAATCTAAGTACCAGAAAGAATAAATTTGTTTTCAAAGTTTTATCGGATACATCACATAATAGTCATTTTTTAAGATTAATTTAGACGAAGTTACGTGCGCGCACGTACCCTCGTCTAAATTAACCTTAAAAAATGAAATAAAGCTATGTCGACTTTGCATATTTTATTCAACCTATCCGACGAAGGATGCTGAGCGGGTGTGCTGCCATCTATAGCCGGTCTAACCTAAATTCAACGTAACGACGCATGAATTCAAAATGAATAGAACTTGAATTTTATGACTGTTATGTGATGTATCCGATAAAAACTTTGAAAACGAATTTATTCTTTCTGGTACTTAGATTTTGTAAATTTAATCCGATGTATGTGACATGTGATGTTGATAATGCATTTAAGGGGTATTGATAAAGCATTTATTCACTCTTATACTTACATTTTGTCAATTTTATCCCATGTATCTGAGAAATGGATGTTGATATAGAATTTAATAACTCTGATACTTAGATTTTATCAAGTTTATCCCAAGTATTCGAGAAAGAGATGATGATAAAGAATTTAATTAATCTGATGCTTATATTTTGTCAATTTTTTCCGATATAGCCGACAAATGATGTTGATAATGCATTTCAAGGATGTTGATAAAGCATTTATTCACTCTGATACTTAGATTTAGTCAATTTTATCCCTAGTATCCGAGAAAGGGATGTTCAGATGGAATTTAATCACTCTGATAGTTAGATTCTGTCAGTTTTATCCGACATATCCGACAAAGGATGTTGATAATGAATTTATTGACTCTGATACTAGATTTTGTCAATTTCATCCCATGTATCTGAGTAAGGGATGTTGATATAGAATTTAATAGATCTGATTCTTAGATTCTGTCAATTTTATCCAACAAATTCGACAAAGGATGTTGTTAAAGCATTTATTCATTCTGATATTTAGATTTTGTCAATTTTATTCAACATATCCCACAAAGGATGCTGAAAAAGCATTTATTCACTCTGATATTTAGATTTTGTTAATTATAATTGTTGTTACTGATAATAGATGTTGAAAAAAATATATTATTCACTCTGAAACTTAGATTTTGTCAATTTTATCCAATGTAACCGAGAAAGGGATGTTGATATAGAATTTAATCAATCTGATACTTAGATTTTGTCAATTTTATCCCATGTACCCTAGAAAAAGAAGTTGATATAGAATTTAATCAATCTGATACTTAGATTCTGTCAATTTTATCCGATATAACCGACAAAAGATGTTGATAATGCATTTAAAGGATGTTGATAAAGCATTTATTCACTCTGATACTTAGATTTTGTCAATTTTATCCCATGTATCCAAGAAAATGATGTTGATATGGAATTTAATCACTCTGATACTTAGATTTTATCAATTTTATCCGACATATCCGACAAAGGATCTTGATAATGAATTTATTTATTCCCTCTGACACTTAGATTTTGTCAATTTTATCCGATGTAACTGGCAAAGGATGTTGATAAAAAAAATTATTCACTCTGACACTTAAATTCTGTAAATTTTATTCGATGTATCTGGCAAAGGATGTTGATATAAAAATTATTCACACTGATTCTTAGATTTTGTCAATTTTATCGGACAAAGGATGTTGATAATGAATTTATTCACTCTGATACTTAGATTTTGTCCATTTTATCCGATGTATCTGGCAAAAGATGTTGCTAAGAAAATATATTCACTCTAACACTTAGAATTTGTCAATGATATCCTATGTATCCGAGAAAAGGATGTTGATATAGAATTTAGTCACTCTGATACTTAGATTTTGTCAATTTTATCCGACATATCCGATAAAGGATATTGTTATAGCGTTTATTCATTCTGAAATTTGGATTTTGGCAATTTTATACGACATATACGACAAAGGATGTTGATAATGAATTTATTCATTCTGAAATTCAGATTTTGTCAATATTATCCTATGTGTCCGAGAAAAGGATGTTGATAAAAAAAATTTATTCACTCTGACACTTAGATTCTGTCAATTTTATCCTATGTATCCGAGAAAAGGATGTTGATATAAAATTTAGTCACGCTGATTCTTAGAATTTGTCAATTTTGTTCAACATATCTGATTTTGAATTTTTTTATAGCATTTATTTATTCTGAAATTTATTTTTTGTCTATTTTATCCGACATATCCGAAAGAAGATGTTATTAAATCATTTAGTTGCTCGGATACTCAGATTTTGTCAATTTTATTCTATGTATCCGAGAAAAGGACGTTGATATAGAATTTAGTCACTCTGATACTTAGATTTTGTCAATTTTATCCAATTATAATAAAATTAATATATTTTTAATGAAATAATGCTATGTAGAATATTAATACAAAAACATATTATGATACATTATTAATATCAATAATTAACTTTGGACATTTTTAATCTGCTCCATAAAATAGTTCACCATGTTCTCTCTTGATATTGTAGCTAATGTCTTCTCTTAGTTCGTAATCAGTAGAATAATCATTATTCCATTTTGAGTCATACACAATTTTTACTGGTGTGTCATCAACAGGCTCAATATGCTTTTCGTCTTTGGTATTATTTGGTTCATTGACTGTTTGATCAATGGCAGTAATGTTTGCTGGTGCTTTGTTTTTAATTGATTCATCTTTACATTCCTTACTGATATTTTCTGACAATGCCATTTTGATTATTATGGCAATTTCACTGTCTGTTATCAGATTATTTTTACACAGGTAACAGTTCCGGCACGTAGACAAGATATGGTTTATGAAATTAGTTGAAGAGTATGCCTTTCTTTTTTTAAACGTTCTATTGAATGCTAATGCCCGAAAGCCGACGATTGGATGTATCAGTAGGTAATGTGTTACCTGAAACAGTAGCAAGGAGTTGTCCTCTATCATCAACGATTATTTTTATGTTGAAATTCACTTTGAGTGCAATCATCTCTGGAGATATCAATCTCGGATATTCATCAACATATGAGATGAATTTTTTCAGTATTCCAAAGAAATTTAATTCCTTACTGTCATGACAATGCATGCATACATTTCCAATAGTGCTACCACTTGTACTTGTTTCATAGTTTAAATAATCCTTGTCGGCATTCAATGGTACAATAACATTGTCATGTGAACACACTTTATTAAAATGCTCCATCTTCACTTTTCTTAAAGAAATGACTTATGTGTTTATCAATCCACTGCGTAAAAAATACTGATTTAATACATGTACTAGAATAGGTAGTGTCGATAACCGGATATAGAATACCAGTGGGAAAGCCACATCGTGTCTCTGAGCAATCATAGAGTACAATTGTTAGAGCCGTAAGCATATTTTGTCATTCTAAGATACGTACAAAAAAAAAGTTGAATAAGTCCAAAAAAAATTTTTAGTCCAATAAAAAAAAAGTGCTACTACAAACATTATTTTTCTAATAGTAAAGGTCATGACTAACGTGTCTATACCAAACCCATTTTGAGTTTGGAAAATATTAAATGTGATTTTTTTTTGTTTTAAGTGTTTCATCTCATTCGAACACATGTAAAAAAAAGTTAAAAAAAATATATCATGTTAAAAAAATAATGAAAAAAAATTCAAAAAAAACTTCAAAAAAATAAAAAAAAAATGGGGGGGAGGGGGCCAAAAAGCTGGAGGGGAGGGTTTGCCCTTCGAATTTGGGGATAGGGGACCTTTCGGGGCTGAGGTTTCTGGTGGTTAGGGTCATTGGTGCTTATGATCCTTGAGGGTTCGTACTCACATACACCTTACTACTTGAATTGCATGGATTTCTAAGGTTTGTTCTGAATTTCATTATTAGAATTCTTTTCTTGCCATCAGTAGAAAGGCCTCGTGAGCTCGTGACAGGGCTCCATATATGGGCATAGAGTCCCTAGGGAGAACACCTGTGCTGTCAGTCATGACGGGGCACCATATATGGGCATGGAATCCCCAGAGAGAACAGGTTTCCGAGAAATTGGAGTTCGCCCAGGAGAATTGTTCCCGGGCGAAGTTTATTAATGTATTTGGAGTTCGCCCAGGAGAATTGTCTCCGGGCGAAGTTTATTAATATATTTGGTGTTCGTCCAGGAAAATTGTTTCCGGGCGAAGTATATTAATGTCTGATAGATGATGTCAAGGTTGATTGATTTGTCACAAAAGGGGAATTAATTTGTTGTTTCTAAGGGGAATTAGAGATCTAAGAAAGTGAAATTAATTTGATTTTTCTAAGGGGAAATATTGCTTCAAGAAAGGGGACTTAATTTGTTGTTTCTAAGGGGATTTATTGATCTACGAAAGGGGAATTAATTTGTTGTTTGTAAGGGGGATTATTGATTCACGAAAGGGGAATTAATTTGTTGTTTCTAAGGGGAATTATTGATTCAAAAAAGGGGAATTAATTTGTTGTTTCTAAGTGGGAGGTGGGGAAAGAATTTTTTGATCTTAGAGATGAAGAGATTAACGCTGGAAAGGGTTTCCTAGGAATTTCAAATGTGACAGCGCAGGGATGTCAAAACAAAGGGAACACGCTGAAATTACGTTTAGAGATTATTTGGGCGAAACTGTTTTAGGCATTTTAGGGATTATTTGGGCCAAACCATTTTAGGCATTTTAGGGAATTATTTGGGCGAAACAGTTTGAGGCATTTTAGAAGATGAATTGAAACACAAAAGGGCTCATCCCCCCAAACTTTTGGCTCCCCCTCGAATATATTTTTCAGAACAAGTTCTTTATGTAATCCATATATGGACATAGAATGACCTAATCGATTAGGACAGTTGAATTTCTGAGAAATTGATTATATAATCGGTAGAACCCTATCAGGAGGTCATGACGGGGTCCATATATGGGCATAGAATTATGTAATCGACTAGGACAGTTGGAATATTTCAGTAGTGGTTTGTCGTGGTTTACCATTTCACAGTTACATTCTCTTGATTTTTCAAAGTTCATTTTCGATTTCTTTCGTTGAAATGCAAGAGTTGGAATATTTCAGTATTGTTTTGTCGTGGTTTACCTTGTCACAGTTACATTCTCTTGATTTTTAAAAGTTCATTTTCGATTTCTTTCGTAGAAATGCAAGAGTAGGAATATTTCAGTAGTGTTTTGTTGTAGTTTACCTTGTCACAGCTACATTCTCTAAATTTTAGAAAGTTTATTTTGAATTTCTGTCATTGAAATGCAAGAGTTGAAATATTTCAGTAGTGTCTTGCTGTGGCTTACCTTGTCACAGGTACATTCTCTTGATTTTTCAAAGTTAATTTTGGATTTCTTTCATTGAAATGCCAGAGTTGGAATATTTCAGTACTGTTTTGTCGTGGTTTACCATTTCACAGCTACATCCTCTTGATTTTTAAAAGTTCATTTTCGATTTCTTTCGTTGAAATGTAAGAGTTGGAATAGTTTAGTAGTATTTTGTTGTGGTTTGCCTTGTCACAGTTACATTCTTTCGATTTTTCAAAGTTTATTTTTAATTTCTTTCATTGAAATGCAAGATTTGGATTATTTCGGTAGGGTTTTGTCGTTGTTTACCTTGTGACAGTTACATTCTCCTGATTTTTCTAAGTTCATTTTGGATTTTTTTCCTTGAAATTCTAGAGTTGGATTATTTAATTAGTGTTTTGTCATGGTTTACCATGTCACAGTTAAATTCTCTATATTTTTTAAAGTTCATTTTGGATTTATGTCTTTGAAATGCAAGAGTTGTAATATTTCATTAGTGTTTTGTTGTGCTTTATATTGTCAAAGTTACATTCTCTTAATTTTTCAAAGTCCATATTGAATTTCTTTCATTGAAATGAAAGAGTTGGAATATTTCAGTAGTGTTTTGTTGTGGTTTACATTGTCACAGTTACATTCTCTTAAGTTGTCAAAGTTCATTTTGAATTTCTTTCATTGAAATGCAAGAGTTGGAATATTTCAGTAGTGTTTTGTTGTGCTTTACATTGTCACAGTTACATTCTCTTAATTTTTCAAAGTCCATTTTGAATTTCTTTCATTGAAATGCAAGAGTTGGAATATTTCAGTAGTGTTTTGTTGTGGTTTACATTGTCACAGTTACATTCTCTTGATTTTTCAAAGTTCATTTTTAATTTCTTTCGTTGAAATTCTAGAGTTGGGATATTTCAGTAGTGTTTTGTTGTGGTTTACCTTGTCAGAGTTATATTCTCTTAATTTTTCAAAGTTCATATTGAATTTCTATCATTGAAATGTAAGTGTTGGAATATTTCAGCAGTGTTTTGTCGTGATTTACCTTGTCACAGTTACATTCTCTTAATTTTTCAAAGTTCATTTTGAATTTCTTTCGATGAAATGCAAAGTTAGAATATTTCAATAGTGATTTGTCGTGGTTTACCTTGTTACAATTACATTTTCTTGATTTTTCAAAGTTCATTTTGAATTTCTTTCATTGAAATGCAAGAGTTGGAATATGTCAGTAGTGTTTTGTTGTGGTTTACCTTGTCAGAGTTACATTCCCTTGATTTTTCAAAGTTCATTTCGAATTTCTTTCACTGAAATGCATGAGTTGGAACATTTCAGTAGTGTTCTGTCGTGGTTTACCTTGTCACAGATACTTTTTCTTGATTTTTAAAAGTTCACTTTGGTTTTATGTCATTGAAATGCAAGAGTTGGAATATTTCAGTAATGTTTTGTTGTGGTTTACCTTGTCACACTTACATTCTCTTAATTTTTTAAAGATCATTTTGGCTTTATTTCGTTGAAATTCAAGAGTTGGAATATTTCAGTAGTTTTTTGTCGTGGTTTACCTAGTCACAGTTACATTCTCTTAATTTTTTAAAGTTCATTTTGGATTTCTTTCGTTGAAATACAATAGTTGAAATATTTCAGTAATGTTCTGTTGTGGTTTACTTTATCACAGTTGCACTTGCTTGATTTTTCAAACTTCATTTTGAATTTCTTTCGTTGAAATAAAAGAGTTGGAATATTTCAGTAGTGTTTTGTCATGGTTTACCTTGTCACAGTTACATTCTCTTGATTTTTGAAACTTCATTTTAATTTCTTTCATTGAAATGCAAGAATTGGAATATTTCAGTAGTGTTTGGTCTTGGTTTACCGTGTCAAAGTTGCATTCTCTTAATTTTTACAGTTCATTTTGGATTTCTTTCATTGAAATGCAAGAGTTGGAATATTTCAGTAGTGTTTTGTCATGGTTTACCTTGTCACAGTTACATTCTCTTTAACTTTTCAAAGTTCATTTTGAATTTTTCTTTTCGTTGAAATGCAAGAGTTGGAATATTTCAGTAGTGTTTTGTCATGGTTTACCTTGTCAGAGTTATATTCTCTTGATTTTTCAAACTTTATTTTGAATTTCTTTCATTGAAATGCAAGAGTTGGAATATTTCAGTAGTCTTTTGTTGTGATTTATCTTGTAACAATTACATTTTCTTAATTTTTCAAAGTTCATTTGGATTTCTTTCGTTGATATGCAATAGTTGGATTACTTCACTTGTGTTTTGTCGTGGTTTACCTAATCACAGTTACATTTTCTTAATTTTTCAAAGTTCATTTTGGATTTCTTTTGTTGGTTTGAGAGAATTGGAATAAATCAGTAGTGGTTTCTCGTGGTTTACCTTATCAGTGTTAAATTCTCTTATTTTTTTTAAGTTCATTTTGGATTTTCTTTGATTAAATGCGAGAGTTGTAGTATTTCTATAGTGTTTTGTCATGGTTTACTTTGTCACCGCTACATTCTATTAATTTTTCAAATTTAATTTTGGATTTCTTTCATTGACTTGCAAGATTTGGTAAATTTCATGTTTGTTCTGTCATGGTTTACCTTGTCACAGTTATATTCTCTTGATTTTTCAAAGTTTATTTCGAATTTCTTTCATTGAAATGTAATAGTTGGAATATTTCAGTAGTCTTTTGTCGTGATGTACCTTGTAACAATTACATTTTCTTAATTTTTTCAAAGTTCATTTGGATTTCTTTCAATGAAATGTAATAGTTGGATTATTTCATTTGTGTTTTGTAGTGGTTTAAATAATCACAGTTACATTTTCTTAATTTTTCAAAGTTCATTTTGGATTTCTTTTTTTTGTTTGAGAGAATTGAAATAATTCAGTAGTGGTTTCTTTGGGTTTAGATTTTCAAAGCTACATATTTTTATTTTCAAAGTTCATTTTTAATTTATTTCATTGAAATGCAAGAGTTGGATTATTTCAGTAGTGTTCTGTCATGGTTTCCGTTGTCAAAGTTACATTCTCCTTATTTTCCAAACTTCATTTTAATTTCATTCATTGAAATGAAAGAGTTGGAATATTTCAGTGGTGTTTTGTTTTGGTTTACCTTGTCACAGTTACATTCTCTTAATTTTTCAAAGTTCATTTTGGATTTGTTTCATTGAAATGCAAGAGTTGGAATATTTCAGTAGTGTTTTGTCATGGTTTACCTTGTCACAGTTAAATTCTCTTAATTTTTCAAATTTAATTTTGAATTTATTTTCGTTGAAATGCAAGAGTTGGAATATTTCAGTAGTGTTTTGTCATGGTTTACCTTGTCACAGATACATTCTCTTGATTTTTCAAAGTTCATTTTGGATTTCTTTCGATGAAATGCAAGAGTTGGAATATTTCAATAGTGTTTTGTATGGTTTACCTAGTCACAGTTACATTCTCTTAATTTTTCAAAGTTCATTTTGGATTTCTTTCGTTTACATGCAAGAGTTGGAATATTTCAGTAGTGTTCTGATGTGGTTTACTTTATCACAGTTGCACTTGCTTGATTTTGCATAGTTCATTTTGAATTTCTTTTGTTGAAATGCAAGAGTTGGAATATTTCAGTAGTGTTTTGTCATGGTTTACGTTGTCACAGTTACATTCTCTTGATTTTTCATACTTCATTTTAATTTCTTTAGTTGAAATGCAAGAGTTGGAATATTTCAGAAGGGTTTTGTTGTGGTCTACCTTGTCACAGTTGCATTCTCTTAATTTTTCAAAGTTCATTTTGGATTTGTTTCATTGAAATTCAAGAGTTGGAATATTTCAGTAGTGTTTTGTCATGGTTTACCTTGTCACAGTTAAATTCTCTTGATTTTTCAAAGTTCATTTTGAATTTCTTTCGTTGAAATGAAAGAGTTGGAATATTTCAGTAGTGTTTTGTCATGGTTTACCTTGTCACAGATACATTCTCTAGATTTTTCAAAGTTCATTTTGAATTTCTTTCGTTGAAATGCAAGAGTTGGAATATTTCAATAGTGTTTTGTATGGTTTACCTAGTCACAGTTACATTCTCTTAATTTTTCAAAGTTCATTTTGGATTATTTTTGTTGATATGAAAGAGTTGGAATGATTCAGTAGTGTTATGTCTTGGTTTACCTTATCACACTTACATTTTTTGATTTTTCAAAGTTCATTTTGAATTTCTTTCATTTAATTGCAATAGATGGATTATTTCAGTAGTGTTTTGTTTTGGTTTACCTTGTCACGGTTACATTTTCATAATTTTTCAAACTTCATTTTGGATTTCTCTCGTTGATATGCAAGAGTTGGTATATTTAAGTAGTTTTTTTTCGTGGTTTACCTTGTCACAGTTACATTCTCTTAATTTTTCAAAGTTAATTTTGGATTTCTTTCATTGAAATGCTAGAGTTGGAATATTTCAGTAGGGTTTTGTCATGGTTTACCTTGTCACAGTTACATTCTCTTAATTTTTCAAAGTTAATTTTTAATTTCTATTCGTTGAAGTGCAAGAGTTGGAATATTTCAGATATGTTTTGTCATGGATTATCTTGCCACATTTACATTCTCCTAATTTTTTAAAGTTCGTTTCGGATTTTATTCGTTTAATTGCAAGATTGCGAATATTTCAGTAGGGTTTTTTCATTTTTTAAAATTTAACAGATACATTTTCTTAATTTTTCAAAGTTCATTTTGAATTTATTTTCTTTGGAATGCAAGAGTTGGAATATTTCAGTAGTGTTTTGTCGTGGTTTACCTTGTCAGAGATACATTTTCTTAATTTTTCACAGTTCATTTGAATTTCATTCGTTGAAATGCAATAGTTGGAATATTTCAGCAATGTTTTGTCGTGGTTTAACATGACACAGTTACATTCTCTTGATTTTTCAAAGCACATTTTGAATTTCTATCATTGAAAAGCAAGAGTTAGAATATTTCAGTAGTGTTTTGTCGTGGTTTACCTTGTCACAGTTATATTCTCTTAATTTTTCAAAGTTCATTTTGAATTTCTATCATTGAAATGCAAGAGTTGGAATATTTCAGCAGTGTTTTGTCGTGATTTACCTTGTCACAGTTACATTCTCTTAATTTTTGAAAGTTCATTTTGAATTTCTTTCGATGAAATACAGGAGTTAGAATATTTCAATAGTGATTTGTCGTGGTTTACCTTTTCACAATTACATTTTCTTGATTTTTCGAAGTTCATTTTGAATTTCTTTCACAGAAATACAAGAGTTGAAATATTTCAGTAGTGTTTTGTTGTGGTTTACCTTGTCACAGTTAAATTCTCTTTATTTTTCAAAGTTCATTTAGAATTTCTTTCATTGAAATGCAAGAGTTGGAATATTTCAGTAGTGTTTTGTCGTGGTTTAACTTGTCACAATTACATTCTCTTTATTTTTCAAAGTTCATTTTGGTTTTCTTTCGGTGAAATGCAAGAGTTGGAATATTTCAGTAGTGTTTTGTTGTGGTTTACCTTGTCACACTTACATTCTCTTAATTTTTCGAAGTTCATTTTGGATTTCTTTCGTTTAAATGCAAGAGTTGGAATATTTCAGTAGTGTTTAGTTGTGGTATACCCTTTCACAGTTACATTTTCTTGATTTTTCATACTTCATCTTGAATTTCCTTTGTTGAAATGCAAGAGTTGGAATATTTCAGTAGTGTTTTGTAATAGTTTATCATGTCACAGTTACATTATCCGAATTTTTCAAAGTTCATTTTAATTTCTTTCATTGAAATGCAAGAGTTGGAATATTTCAGTAGTGTTTTGTTTTGGTCTACCTTGTCACAGTTGCATTCTCTTTATTTTTCAAAGTTCATTTTATATTTCTTTCATTGAAATACAAGAGTTGGAATATTTCAGTTGTGTTTTGTTATTGTTTAGCTTGTCAAAGTTACATTGTTTTATTTTTTCAAAGTTCATTTTGAATTTCTTTTCGTTGAAATGCAAGAGTTGGAATATTTCAGTAGTGTTTTGTCATGGTTTACCTTGTCACAGATACATTCTCTTTATTTTTCAAAGTTCATTTCGAATTTCTTTCATTGAAATGCAAGAGTTGGAATATTTCAGTAGTGTTTTGTCGTGGTTTACCTTGTAACAGTTACATTCTCTTTATTTTTCAAATTTTACTTTGTTTTTCTTTCGTTGAAATGCAAGAGTTGGAATATTTCAGTAGTTTTTTGTTGTGGTTTACCTTGTCACACTTACATTTTCCAAATTTTTCAAAGTTAATTTTGGATTTATTTCGACGAAATGCAAGAGTTGGAATATTTCAATAGTGTTTTGCGTGGTTTACCTAGTCACAGTTACATTTTCTTAATTTTTCAAAGTTCATTTTGGATTTCATTTGATGAAATGCAAGATCTAGAATGTTTTAGTAGTGTTTAGTTAGGGTTTATCGTGTTCCAGCTACATTCTCTTTATTTTGCAAAGTCTATTTTGAATTTATTTCATTGAATTGCAAATGTTAGATTATTTCAATAGTGTTACGTCGTGGCTTAAGTTGTCACAGTTACATTATCTTGATTTTTCAAAGTTCATTTTAATTTCTTTCATTGAAATGCAAGAGTTGGAATATTTCAGTAGTGTTTTGTTGTGGTTTACCTTGTCACGGTTACATTCTCTTAATTTTTCAAAGTTCATTTTGAATTTCTTTCGTCGAAATGCAAGAGTTGGAATATTTCAGAAGTGTTTTGTTATGGTTTACCTTGTCACAGTTACAGTCTCATGATTTTTCAAAGTTCATTTTGAATTTATTTTTGTTGAAATGCAAGAGTTTGAATATATCAGTAGTGTTTTGTCATGGTTTACATTGTCACAGTTACATTCTCTTGATTTTTAAAAGTTCATTTTGAATTTCATTCGTTGAAATGCAAGAGTGGTAATATTTCAGTAATTTTTTGTCTTGGTTTACCTTGTCACTATTACATGCTCTTCATTTTTCAAAGCACATTTTGAATTTCTGTCATCGACAAGAAATAGTTGTAATATTTAAGTGGTGGTTGGTCTTGGTTTACCTTGTCAAATTAACATTCTCTTGATTTTTCAAAGTTAATTTTGGATTTCTTTCTTTGAAATTCAAGAGTTGGAATATTTCAGTAGTGTTTTGTCATTGTTTTGCTTGTAAGAGTTAAATTCTCTTGATTTTTCAAAGTTCAATTTTAATTTCTTTTCGTTTAAATGCAAGAGTTGGAATATTTCAGTAGTGTTTTTTCGTGGTTTACATTGTCACAGATATATTGTCTTAATTTTTCAAAGTTCATTTTGAATTTCATTCGTTGAAATGCAAGAGTTGGAATATATCAGTAGTGTTTTGTCATTGTTTACCTTGTCACAGTTACATTCTCTTGATTTTTCAAAGCACTTTTTGAATTTCTTTCGTTGAAATGCAAGAGTTGGAATATTTCAGTAGTGTTTTGTCGTGGTTTACCTTGTCACAGTTATATTCTATTAATTTTTCAAAGTTCATTTTGAATTTCTATCATTGAAATGCAAGAGTTGGAATATTTCAGTAGTGTTTTGTCGTGGTTTACCTTGTCACAGTTACATTCTCTTAATTTTTCAAAGTTCATTTTGAATTTCTTTCCTTGAAATGCAAGAGTTGGAATATTTCAGTAGTGTTTTGTTGTGGTTTACCTTGTCATAGTTACATTCCCTTGATTTTTAAAACTTCATTTTGAATTTCTTTCATTGAAATGCAAGAGTTGGTATATTTCAGTAGTGTTTTATTGTGCTTTACCTTGTCACAATTACATTCTCTTAATTTTTCAAAGTTCTTTTTGGATTTCTTTCATTGAAATACAAGATTTGGAGTATATCAGTAAAGTTTTGTCGTATTTTACCTTGTCACAGTTACATTCTCTTAATTTTTCAAAGTTAATTTTGAATTTCTTTTTGTTGAAATGCAAGAGTTGGAATATTTCAGTAGTGTTTTGTCATGGTTTACCTTGTCACAGATACATTCTCTTGATTTTTCAAAGTTCATTTTGAATTTCATTCGTTGAAATGCAAGAGTTGGAATATTTCAGTAGTGTTCTGTCGTGGTTTACCTTGTCGCAGTTACATTCTCTGGATTTTTCAAAGTTCACTTTGGTTTTCTTTCGATGAAATGCAAGAGTTGGAATATTTCAGTAGTGTTTTGTGTTGGTTTACCTTGTCACATTTACATTCTCTTAACTTTTCAAAGTTCATTTTGGGTCTCTTTTGATGAAATATAAGAGTTGGAATATTTCAATAGTGTTTTGCGTGCTTTACCTAATCAGACTTTCATTTTCTTAATTTTTGAAAGTTATTTTTGAATTTCAATCTATTGATTGAAAGAGCTAAAATGTTTTAGTAGTGGTTAGTTATGGTTTATCTTATCATAGCTACATTTTCTTTATTTTTCAAAGTTTACTTTGAATTTATTTAATTGAAATGCAAGAGTTAGATTATTTCAATAGTGTTTTGTCATGGTTTACCTTGTCACAGTTAAATTCTCTTGATTTTTCAAACTTCATTTTGAATTTCTTTCATTGAAATGCAAGAGTTGGAATATTTCAGTAGTGTTTTGTTGTGGTTTACCTTGTCACGGTTACATTCTCTTAATTTTTCAAAGTTCATTTTGAATTTCATTCGTTGAAATGCAAGAGTTGGAATATTTCAGTAGTGTTTCGTCATGGTTTACCTTGTCACAGTTACATTCTCTTAATTTTTCAAAGTTCATTTTTAATTTCTTTTCGTTGAAATGCAAGAGTTGGAATATTTCAGTCGTGTTTTGTCATGGTTTACATTGTCACTGTTACATTCTCTTGATTTTTCAAAGTTAATTTTGAATTTCATTCGTTGAAATGCAAGAGTTGGAATATTTCAGTAATGTTTTGTCATGGTTTACCTTGTCACAGTTACATTCTCTTGATTTTTCAAAGCACATTTTGGATTTCTTTCGTTGAAATGCAAGAGTTGGAATATTTCAGTAGTGTTTTGTTGTGGTTTACCTTGTCACAGTTACATTCTCTTAATTTTTTAAAGTTCATTTTGGATTTCTTTCATTGAAATGCAAGAGTTGGAATATTTCAGTAGTGTTTTGTCATGGTTTACCTTGTAACAGTTACATTCTCTTAATTTTTCAAAGTTCATTTTGAATTTCTTTTCGTTGAAATGCAAGAGTTGGAATATTTCAGTAGTGTTTTGTCGTGGTTTACCTTGTCACAGTTACATTCTCTTGATTTTTCAAAGTTCATTTTGGATTTTTTTCGTGAAATTCAAGAGTTGGATTATTTAAGTAGTGTTTTGTTATGGTTTACCTTATCACAGTTACAATCTCTTTATTTTTCAAAGTTCATTTTGGTTTTCTTTCGGTGAAGTGCAGGAGTTGGAATATTTCACTAGTGTTTTGTTGTGGTTTACCTTGTCACACTTACATTCTCTTGATTTTTCAAAGTTCATTTTCGATTTCCTTCGTTGAAATGCAACAGTTGGAATATTTCTGTAGTGTATTGTCATGTTTTACCTTGTCAAAGTTACATTCTCCTAATTTTTCAAAGTTCATTTTGAGTTTCTTTCATTGAAATGCAAGAGATTGAATATATCAGTAGTGTTTTGTCATGTTTTAGCAAGTCACAGTTAAATTTTCTTGATTTTTTCAAACTTCATTTCGAATTTACTTCGTTGAAATGCAAGAGTTGGAATATTTCAGTAGTGTTCGGTCGTGGTATCCCGTGTCAAAGTTACATTCTCTTGATTTTTCAAAGTTCATTTTGGATTTCTTTCATTGAAATGCAAAAGTTGGATTATTTCAGTAGTCTTTTGTCATGGTTTACCTTGTAACAGTTACATTCTCTTAATTTTTCAGAGTTCATTTTTAATTTCATTTCGTCTAAGTGCAGGAGTTGGAATATTTCAGAAGGGTTTTGTCATGTTTTACCTTGTCATATTTACATTCTCTTAAGTTTTTAGAGTTAATTTTTAATTTCTTTCGTCGAAATGAAAGAGTTGGAATATCTCAGAATTGTTTTGTCAGGGTTTACCTTGTCACAGTTACATTCCCTTGATTTTTCAAAGTTCCTTTTGAATTTCCTTTCATTGAAATGCAAGAGTTGGAATATTTCAGTAGTGTTTTGTTGTGATTTACCTTGTCACAGTTACAGTCTCTTGATTTTTCAAAGTTCATTTTTGATTTTTTTCGTTGAAATGCAAGAGTTGGAATATTTCAGTAGGGTTTGGCCGTGGCTTACGTTTTTACAGATACATTTTAACAAATTTCGCTTCTTCATATTGAGTTCACTTCATGTAAATGCAAGAGCGGATTAATTTCAGGAGTATCCTGTTGTAGGATCGCGAGTCACACCTACATTACCTTGATCTTTCAAACACTGGTGTGATTACCTGTCATTGAAATTCAAGAGTTTGTATATATCTGTAGTGTTCCGTAAAGGTGCTCAGTGTCACAATTACATTCTCATGAATTTTCAGATTTCATATTCTATTCCTTTTCGTTGAAATGAAAGATTTGGAATATTTCAGTAATGTTTTTTAGTGTTTTAAATTTTCACAATTACATTCTAATGAGTTTCCAGAGTTCATGTCGAAATTCTTTCGTTTAATTGCAATAGATGGAATATTTAATTATTGATTTGTCGTTGTTTCCCTTGTCACACATACATTTTCTTGATTTTTAAAATTTAATTTTTAATTTATTTCGTTGAAATGCAAGAGTTGGAATATTGCATTAGTGTTTTGTTATGGTTTACCTTGTCACAGATACATTCTCTTGATTTTACAAAGTTAATTTTGAATTTAATTCTTTGAAATGAAAGAGTTGGAATATTTCAGTAGTGTTTTGTCATGGTTTACCTTGTTACAATTACATTCTCTTGATTTTTCAAAGCACATTTTGGATTTCTTTCGTTGAAATGCAAGAGTTGGAATATTTCAGTAGTGTTTTGTCATGGTTTACCTTATCACAGTTACATTCTCATGATTTTTCAAAGTTCATTTTGGATTTCTTTCGTTGAAATGCAAGAGTTAGAATATTTGAGTAGTTTTTTGTTATGGGTTACCGTGTCACAGTTAAATTTTCTTAGTTTTTCAAAGTACATTTTGTATTTCTTTTCGTTGAATTGCAAGAGTTGGAACATTTCAGTAGTGTTTTGTTTTGGTTTACCATGACAGAGTTACATTCCCTTGATTTTTCAAGGTTCATTTTGTATTTCTTTCGTGAAATGCAAGAGTTGGAATATTTCCGTAGTGTTGTGTCGTGGTTTACCTTATCTCAGTTACGTTTTCTTTATTTTTCAAAGTTCATTTTGGATTTCTTTTCGTTGAAATGCAAGACTTGGAATATTTCAGTAGTGTTTTGTCATGGTTTACCTTGTCACAGATACATTCTCTTGATTTTCCAAAGTTTATTTTGAATTTCATTCGTTGAAATGCAAGAGTTGGAATATTTCAGTAATGTTTTGTCATGTTTTACCTTGTTACAGTTACATGCTCTTGATTTTTCAAAGCACATTTTGAATTTTTTTCATTGAAATGCAAGAGTTGGAATATTTCAGTAGTGTTTTGTCGTCGTTTACCTTGTCACATTTACATTCTCTTGATTTTTCAAAGTTCATTTTAGATTTCTTTCGTGAAATGCAAGAGTTGGAATATTTCAGTAGTGTTTTGTCGTGGTTTACCTTGTCACAGTTACATTCTCTTAATTTTTCAAAGTTCATTTTGGTTTTCTTTCGGTGAAATGCAATAGTTGGAATATTTCAGTAGTGTTTTGTTGTGGTTTACCTTGTCACACTTACATTCTCTTAATTTTTCAAAGTTCATTTTGGATTTCTTTCGTTGAAATGCAACAGTTGGAATATTTCAGTAGTGTTTTGTCATGGTTTACCTTGTCACAGTTACATTCTCTTAATTTTTAAAAGTTCATTTGTAATTTCTTTTCGTTGAAATGCAAGAGATGGAATATTTCAGGAGTGTTTTGTCAAGGTTTACCATGTAACAGATAAATTCTCATGATTTTTCAAACTTCATTTGAATTTTATTCTTTGAAATGCAATAGTTGGAATATTTCAGTAATGTTTTGTCATTGTTTACCTTGTCACAGTTACCTTCTCTTAACTTTTCAAAGCACATTTTGGATTTCATTAGTCGACATGCAAGAGTTGGAATATTTCAGTAATGTTCTGTCACGATTTACCTTGTCACACTTACATTCTCTTGACTTTTCAAGGTTCATTTTGGATTTCTTTTGATTAAATGCAAGAGTTGGAATATTTCAATAGTGTTTTGTCGTGGTTTACCTAGTCACAGTTACATTCTCTTGATTTTTCAAAGTCTATTTTGGATTTATTTCATTGAAATGCAAGAGTTGGAATATTTCAGTAGTGTTCTGTTGTGGTTTACCTTATCAGAGTTACATTTTCTTGATTTTTCAAAGTTCATTTTGAATTTCTTTCGTTGAAATGCAACAGTTGGAATATTTCAGTAGTGTTTTGTCATGGCTTACCTTTACAAAGTTACATTCTCTTGATTTTTCAAAGTTCCTTTTGAATTTCTTTTGTTGAAATTCAAAAGTTGGAAAATTTCAATAGTGTTTTGTCGTGGTTTAAATTGTAACATTTACATTCTCTTGATTTTTCAAAGTTCATTTTGGATTTTTTTCATTGAAATGCAGGAGTTGGAATAATTCAGTAGTGTTTTGTCATGGTTTACCTTGTCACTGCTACATTGTCTTAATTTTTCAGAGTTCATTTTGAGTTTCTTTTCGTTGAAATGCAAGATTTTGAATATTTCAGTAGTGTTTTGTCATGGTTTACCTTGTCACAGATACATTCTCTTGATTTTTAAAAGTTCATTTTGGATTTCATTGAATGAAACACTAGAGTTGGAATATTTCAGAAGTGTTTTGTCATGGTTTTCCGTGTTACAATCATGTTCTCCTGATTTTTAAAATAAATTTTGAATTTCTTTTCATTGAAATGCAAGAGTTGGAATATTTCAGTTATGTTTTGTCGCGGTTTACCTTCCCACAGATACATTCTCTTGATTTTTCAAAGTTCATTTTGAATTTCATTCGTTGAATGAAATAGTGTTTTGTTGTGGTTTACCTTGTCACAGTTACATTCTCTTAATTTTTCAAAGTTCATTTTGGATTTCTTTCATTGAAATGCAAGAGTTGGAATATTTAAGTAGTGTTTTGTCATGGTTTACCTTGTCACAGATACATTCTCTTAATTTTTAAAAGTTCATTTTGAATTTCTTTCATTGATACACAAGATTTGTAATATTTCAGTAGTGTTTTATCTTTGTGTACCTTGTCACAATTACGTTATCTTAATTTTTCAGAGTTTAAATTTAATTTCTTTCGTTGAAATGCAAGAGTTGGAATATTTCAGTATTGTTTTATCATGGTTTACCTTCACACAGATAAATTCTATTGATTTTTCAACGCTCATTTTTAATTTCTTTCGTTGATATGCAAGAGTTGTAATATTTCAGTAGGGTTTTGTTGTGCTTTACATTGTCACAGTTACATTCTCTTGATTTTTCAAAGTTCATTTTGAATTTATTTCTTTGAAATGCAAGAGTTGTAATATTTCAGCTGTGTTCTGTCGAGGTTTACCTTGTCACAGTTACATTCTCTTAATTTTTCAAAGTTCATTTTGAATTTCTATCATTGAAATGCAAGAGTTGGAATATTTCAGCAGTGTTTTGTCGTGATTTACCTTGTCCCAGTTACATTCTCTTGATTTTTCAAAGTTCATTTTGAATTTCTTTCGTTGAAATACAAGAGTAGGAATATTTCAATAGTGTTTGGTCGAGTTTTACCGTATCAGAGTTACATTCCCTTGATTATTCAAAGTTCATTTCGAATTTCTTTAACTTAAATGCATGAGTTGGAATATTTAAGTAGTGTTCTGTCATGGTTGAAATTGTCACAGTTACATTATCTTGATTTTTCAAATTTCATTTTGGTTTTATTTCGGTGAAATGCAAGAGTTGGAATATTTCAGTAGTGTTTTGTTGTGGTTTACCTTGTCACGCTTATATTCTCTTAATTTTTCAAAGTTCATTTTGGATTTCTTTCGATGAAATGCAAGAGCTGGAATATTTCAATAGTGTTTTGCGTGGTTTACCTAGTCAGAGTTACATTTTCTTGATTTTTCAAGGTTCATTTTGAATTTCTTTTGTTGAATTGCAAGAGATGGATTGTTTCAGTCGGATTTGATTGTAGTTATCCATAGCACAGTTACATTCTTTTAATTTTTCAAAGTTTATTTTGAATATCTTTCATTGAAATGAGTGTGTTGGATAAATTCAATAGTGTTTTGTCGTGGTTTACCTAGTCACAGTTACATTCTCTTAATTTTTCGAAGTTCATTTTGGATTTCTTTCGTTGAAATGCAAGAGTTGGAATATTTCAATAGTGTTTTGTGTGGTTTACCCTAGTCACAGTTACATTCTCTTAATTTTTTAAAGTTCATTTTGGATTTCTTTCGTTCAAATGCAAGAGTTGGAATATTTCAGTAGTGTTCTGTTGTGGTTTACATTATCACAGTTACATATTCTTGATTTTTCAAAGTTCATTTTTAATTTCTTTCGTTGAAATGCAAGAGTTGGAATATTTCAGTAGTGTTTTGTCATGGTTTACCTTATCACAGTTACATTCTCTTGATTTTTCAAAGTTCATTTTGGATTTCTTTCATTGAAATGCAAGAGTTTGAATATTTCATTAGTGTTTTGTCTTGGTTTAACTTGTCACAGTTACATTCTCTTAAATTTTAATAGTTCACTTTTAATTTCTTTTCGTTGAAATGCAAGAGTTGGAATTTTTCAGTATTTTCTTGTATTAGTTTACCTTTTAACAGTTACATTTTATTTATTTTTCAAATTTAATTTTGAATTTCATTCGTTGAAATGCAAGAGTTGTAATATTTCATTAATGTTTTGTCGTGTTTTACCTTGTCACAGTTACATTCGCCTAATTTTTCAAAGTTCATTTTGAATTTGTTTTCGTTGAAATGCAAGAGTTGGAATATTTCAGTAGTGTTTTGTCATGGTTTACCTTGCCACAGATACATTCTCTTGATTTTTCAAAGTTCATTTTGAATTTCATTCGTTGAAATGCAAAAGTTGGAATCTTTCAGTAATTTTTTGTTTTGGTTTACCTTGTCACTGTTATATTATCTTTATTTTTCAAAGCACATTATGAATTTCTTTCGTTGAAATACAAGAGTTGGAATATTTTCGTAGTGTTTTACTATTGTTTGCCTTGTCACAGTTACATTCTCTTGATTTTTCGAAGTTCATTTTGGATTTCTTTCGTGAAATGCAAGAGTTGGAATATTTCAGTAGTGTTTTGCCGTGGCTCACTTTGTCACAGTTACATTCTCTTGATTTTTGAAAGTTCATTGTGGATTTCTTTCGTTGAAATGTGTTTTGTTGTGCTTTACCTTGAAACAGTTACATTTTCTTGATTTTTGTTAGGTTAGGTTAGGTTAGGCTAGATCAAATTTTGCTAGGTTAGGTTAAGTTAGGTTAGGTTAGGCTAACCTAACCTAACCTAACCTACCCTAATATTCCAACTCTTGTATTTCAATGAAAGAAATTCAAATCAACTTTGAAAAATCAAGAGAATGTAACTGTGACAAGGTAAACCACTACAAAACACTACTGAAATATTCCAACTCTTGAATTTTAACTAAAGAAGTTAAAAATGAACATTGAAAAATTAAGAAAATGTAACTGTGATAAGGTAAACCACAACAGAACACTACTGAAATATTCCAAATCTTGCATTTGAACGAAAGAAAACCAAAATGAACTTTAAAAAATTAAGAGAATGTAACTGTGACTAGGGTAAACCACACAAAACACTATTGAAATATTCGAACTATTGCATTTCATCGAAAGAAATACAAAATGAACTTTGAAAAATTAGGATAATGTAAGTGTGACAAGGTAAACCACAACAAAACACTACTGAAATATTCCAACTCTTGCATTTCACCGAAAGAAAACCAAAGGGAACTTTGAAAAATCAAGAGAATGTAACTGTGACAAGGTAAACCACGACAGAAAACTACTGAAAAATTCCAACTCTTGCATTTCAATGAAAGAAATTCGAAATGAACTTTGAAAAATTAAGAGAATGTAACTGTGACAATGTAAAGCACAACAAAACACTACTGAAATATTCCAACTCTTGCATTTCAATGAAAGAAATTCAAAATAAATTTTGAAAAATTAAGAGAATGTAAGTGTGACAATGTAAACCACAACAAAATACAACTGAAATATTCCAACTCTTGCATTTCACCGAAGGAAAACCAAAGTGAACTTTAAAAATCAAGAGAAAGTAACTGTGACAAGGTAATCCACGACAGAACACTACTGAAATATTCCAACTCTTGCATTTCAATGAAAGAAATTCAAAATGAACTTTCAAAAATCAAGAGAATGTACCTCTGACAAGGTAAACCACAACAAAACACTACTGAAATATTCCAACTCTTGTATTTCAATGAAAGAAATTCAAATCAACTTTGAAAAATCAAGAGAATGTAACTGTGACAAGGTAAACCATGACAAAACACTATTGAAATATTCCAACTCTTGCATTTCAATGAAAGAAATTAAAAATGCACTTTGAAAATCAAAATATAAAACGGTGATAGTCTGAACCACGAGAAAACACAACGGAATTATTTCAACTCTTGCATTAAAACGAAACAAATTCACTATAAACTTTAAAAAATCAAGAGAATGCAAGTGTGACAAGGGAAAGCAAGCAAAACACTATTGAAATATTCGAACTCTTGCATTTCATCGAAAGAAAAACATAAATGAACTTTGAAAAATTAAGAGAATGTAAGTATGACAAGGTAAACCACAACAAAACACCACTGAAATATTCCAACTCTTGCACTTCATCGAAAGAAAACCAAAGTGAAATTTGAAAATTAAAGAGAATGTAATTGTTATAAGGAAAACCACGACAGAACACTACTGAAAAATTCCAACTCTTGCATTTCAATGAAAGAAATTCAAAATGAACTTTGAAAAATCAAGAGAATGTAACTGTGACAAGGTAAACCATAACAAAACACTACTGAAATATTCAAACTCCTGCATTTCAATGAAATAAATTCGAAGTGAAATTTTTAAAGTCTAGAAAGATTAACTGTTACAATGCTAATTACAAAAAGATACTAATAAAATAATCCAACTCTTGCATTTCAACACCAAAAATCCAAAATGAACTTTGAAAAATCATGAAAATGTAACTATGATAGGGTGAACCACAACAGAACACTACTGAAATATTTCAACTCTTGCATTTCAACGAAATAAATCCAACATGAACTTTGAAAAATCAAGAGAATGTAACTGTGACTAGGTAAAGCACAACAAAACACTACTGAAATATTCAAACTCTTGAATTTAAATGAAAGAAATTCAAAATGAAATTTGAAAAATCAAGAGAATGTAACTGTGACAAGGTAAACCATGAAAAAAACTACTGAAATATTCCAACTCTTGCATTTCAACGAAAGAAATTAAAAATGAACTTTGAAAAATCAAGAAAATGTAACTGTGACAAGGAAAACCACGACTAAACACTACTGAAATATTCCAACTTTTGCATTTCAATGAAAGAAATTCAAAATGAACTTTGAAAAATCAAGAGAATGTAACTCTGAAATGGTAAACCACAACAAAACACTACTGAAATATTCCAACTCTTGTATTTCAATGAAAGAAATTCAAATGAACTTTGAAAAATCAAGAGAATGTAACTGTGACAAGGTAAACCACGACAAAACACTATTGAAATATTCCAACTCTTGCATTTCATCGATAGAAATTCAAAATGAACTTTGAAAAATCAAGAGAATGTAACTGTGATAAGGTAAACCACAACAAAACACTACTGAAATATTCCAACTCTTGCATTTCAATGAAAGAAATACAAAATGAACTTTGAAAAACCAACAAAATGTAGCTTTGAAAATGAAAAACACAACATAACAATAACGATATATTAAAACTCTTACATTTCAACGAAAGAAATTTAAAATGAACTTTGAAATATCAAGAGAATGTAACTTTGACAAGGTAAACCACGACAAAACACTACTGAAATAATCCAACTCTTGCATTTCAATGAAAGAAATTTAAAATGAACTTTTAAAAATCAAGAGAATGTAACTGTGACAAGGTAAACCATGACAAAACACTACTGAAATATTCCAAATCTTGCATTTCAACGAAAAGAAATTCAAAATGAACATTGAAAAATTAAGGGAATGTAACTGTGACAAGGTAAACCATGACAAAACACTACTGAAATATTCCAACTCTTGCATTTCAATGAAAGAAATCCAAAATGAACTTTGAAAAATTAAGAAAATGTAACTGTGACAAGGTAAACCACAACAAAACACTACTAAAATATTCCAATTCTTGCATTTCAATGAGAGAAATTCAAAATGAAGCTTGAAAAATCAAGAGAATGTAACAGTGGCAAGGTAAACCATGACAAAACACTACTGAAATAATCCAACTCTTGCATTTCAACGAATTAAATTCAAAAAGAAGTTTGAAAAATCAAGATAATCTAACTGTGATAAAGTAAACCATAACCAAAACACAACTGAAATATTTCACCTCTTGCATTTCAACGAAAGAAATCCAAAATTAACTTTGAAAAATTAAGAGAATGTAACTGTGACTAGTTAAACCACGACAAAACACTATTGAAATATTCCAACTCTTGCATTTCATCGAAAGAAATCCAAAATGAACTTTGAAAAATTAAGAGAATGTAAGTGTGACAAGATAAACCACAACAAAACACTACTGAAATATTCAAACTCTTGCATTTCACCGAAAGAAAACCAAAATGAACTTTGAAAAATCAAGAGAATGCAACTGTGACAAGTTAAACCACGACAGAACACTACTGAAATATTCCAACTCTTGCATTTCAACGAATGAAATTCAAAATGAACTTTGAAAAATTAAGAGAATGGTACGGTGACAAGGTAAACCATGACCATACACTACTGAAATATTCCAAATCTTTCTTTTCAAAGAAAGGAATTCAAAATGAACTTTAAAAAATTAAGAGAATGTAACTGTGACGAGCTAAACCACAACAAAATACTACTTAAATAATCAAACTTTTACATTTCAACGAAATAAATTCAAAATGAACTTTGAAAAATCAAGAGAATGTAACTGTGATAAAGTAAACCACAACAGAATGTATCTGTGACAAGGTAAACCATGAAAAAACACTACTGAAATATTCCAACTCTTGCATTTCACCGAAAGAAAACCAAAGTGAACTTTGAAAAATCAATAGAATGTAAATGTGACAAGGTAAACCACAAAAGAACACTACTGAAATATTCCAACTCTTGCATTTCAATGAAAGAAATTCGAAATGAACTTTGAAAAATCAAGAGAATGTATCTGTGACAAGGTAAACCACGACAAAACACTATTGAAATATTCCAACTCGTTCATTTCAATGAAAGAAATCAAAAATGAACTTTGAAAAATCAAGATAATGTTTCTTTGAAAAGCTAAACCCAATCAAAACACTACTGAAATATTCGAAGTCCTTCATTTCAAGAAAAGAAATTCAAAATGAAGTTTCAAAAATTAAGAGAATGTAACTGTGACAACGAAAACCATGACAAAACACTACTGAAATATTCCAACTCTTAAATTTCAACGAAAGATATTCAAAATGAACTTTGAAAAATCCAGAAAATGTAACTTTTATAAGGTAAACCACAACAGAACTATTGAAACTGCTAAAATATTTCAAATCTTGCATTTCAACTAATGTAATCCGAAAAGATATTTGAAAAATCAAGAAAATGCAAATGTGACTAGGTAATCCACGTAAAACACTATTGAAATATTCCAGCTCTTGCATTTCATCAAATGAGACCCAAAATGGATTTTTAAAAGTTAAGAGAATGTAGGCTTGACAATGTAAACCACAACAAAACACAACTGAAATATTCCAACTCTTGCATTTCACCGAAAGAAAACCAAAGTGAACTTTAAAAATCAAGAAAAAGTATCTGTGTTAAGGTAAACCACGACAGAACACTACTGAAATGTTCCAACTCTTGCATTTCAATGAAAGAAATTCGAAATGAACTTTGAAAAATCAAGAGAATGTAGCTCTGACAAGGTAAACCACAACAAAACACTACTGAAATATTTCAACTCTTGTATTTCAACGAAAGAAATTCAAAATGAGCTTTTAAAAATCAAGAAAATGTAACTATGACAAGGAAAACCCCGACAAAACACTATTGAAATATTCCAACTCTTGAATTTCATCGAAAGAAATTCAAAATGAACTTTGAAAAATTAAGAGAATGTAACTCTGACAAGTTAAACCACGACAAAACACTGCTGAAATATTCCAACTCTTGCATTTCAATGATAGAAATTCAAAATGAACTTTGAAAAATTTAAGATAATGTAACTGTGACACGTTAAACCTCAAAAAAACACTACTGAAATATTCAAACTCTTGAATTTCAAAGAGATAAATTAAAATTGAAATTTTAAAATAAAGAGAATGTAGCTGTGACAAGATAAACCATGACAAAACACTACTGAAATATTCTAACTCTTGCATTTCAATGAAAAAAATTCAAAATGAACTTTGAAAAATCAAGAGAATGTATCCGATACAAGGTAAATCACGCCAGAACACTACTGAAATATTTCAACTCTTGCATGTAAGTTAAATAAATCCAATATTAAATTTTAAGAATAAAGAAAATTCAACTGTGAAAATTTAAACCACAACGAAACACTAATTAAATATTCTAACTCTTGCATTTCAACTAAGAACATCCAACATCAACATTTAAAATTTAAGAGAATGTAACTGTTACTAGTTAAATCACGCAAAACACTATTGAAATATTCCAACTCTTGAATTTCATCGAAAGAAATACAAAATGAACTTTTAAAAATTAAGAAAATGTAAGTGTGACAATGTAAACCACAACAAAACACTACTGAAATATTCCAACTCTTGCATTTCACCGAAAGAAAACCAAAATGAACTTTGAAAAATCAAGAGAATGTAACTGTTACAAGGTAAATCACGACAGAACACTGCTGAAATATTCCATCTCTTGCATTTCAATGAATGAAATTCTAAATGAACTTTGAAAAATAAAGATAATGTATCTGTGACAAGGTAAACCATGACAAAACACTACTGAAATATTCAAAATCTTTCATTTCAAATAAAAGAAATTCAAAATGAACTTTGAAAAATTAAGAGAATGTAACTGTGACAAGGTAAACCATGACAAAACACTACTGAAATATTCCAACTCTTGCATTTCAATTAAAGAAATCCAAAATGAACTTTGAAAAATTAAGAGAATGTTACTGTGACAAGCTAAACCACGACAAAACACTACTGAAATATTCCAACTCTTGCATTTCAATGAAAGAAATTCAAAATGAAGTTTCAAAAATAAAGATAATGTAACTGTGACACCGTAAACCATGACAAAACACTACTGAAATATTCCAACTCTTAAATTTCAACGAAAGAAATTCAAAATGAAATTTGAAAAATCAAGCAAGTGCAACTGTGATAAAGTAAACCACAACAGAACACTACTGAAATATTTCAACTCTTGCATTTCAACGAAAGAAATATAAAATGAACTTTGAAAAATTAAGAGAATGTAACTGTGACTAGGTAAACCACGCAAAACACTATTGAAATATTCCAACTTTTGCATTTCAATGAAAGAAATCCAAAATTAACTTTGAAAAATTAAGAGAATTTAACTGTGACAATTTAAAGCAAAACAAAACACTATTGAAATATTCGAAGTACTTCATTTCAATGAAATAAATTCAAAATGAAGTTTGAAAAATCAAGATAATGTAACTGTGACAATTTAAACCAATACAAAACACTGCTGAAATATTCCAACTCTTAAATTTAAACGAAAGATATTCAAAGTTAACTTTGAAAAATAAATAAAATTTAACTTTGATAAAGTAAACCACAACAGAACACTACTGAAATATTCCAACTCTTTCATTTCAACGATAGAAATTCAATATTAACTTTGAAAAATCAAGAAAATGTAACTGTGAAAAGGTAAACCACAATAAAACACTACTGAAATATTCCAACTCATGCATTTCAATGATAAAAATCCAAAATGAACTTTGAAAAATTAAGAGAATGTAACTGTGACTAGGTAAACCACGCAAAACACTATTGAAATATTCCAACTCTTGCATTTCATCGAAAGAAATCCAAAATGAACTTTGAAAAATTAAGAAAATGTAAGTGTGACAAGTTAAACCACAACAAAACACTACTGAAATATTCAAACTCTTGCATTTCAAAGAAATAAAACCAAACTGAACTTTGAAAAATCAAGATAATGTAACTGTTACAAGGTAAACCACGACATAACACTACTGAAATATGCCAACTCTTGCATTTCAATGAAAGAAATTCGAAATGAACTTTGAAAAATCAAGAGTATGTATCTTTGACAAGGTAAACCATGACAAAACACTAATGAAATATTCCAACTCTTGAATTTCAACGAAACTAAATTAAAAATGAACTTTTAAAAATTAAGAGAATGTAACTGTACCAAGGTAAACCATGACAAAACACTACTGAAATATTCCAACTCTTGCATTTCAATGAAAGAAATCCAAAATGAACTTTGAAAAATGAAGAGAATGTTACTGTGACAAGGTAAACCACGACAGAACACTACTGAAATATTCCAACTCTTGAATTTAAATTAAAGAAATTTAAAATGAATTTTGAAAAATAAAGAGAATTTAAATTTTACACCGTAAAACATTAAAAAACAATACTCAAAAATTACATATATTAAATTACAAATAAATAAATTCAACATGAAAAGTTAAAAATAAAGAAAGTCCTACTGTGATAAAGTAAACAAAAACAGAACACTACTGAAATATTACAACTCTTGCAGTTCAACGAAATAACTATACAATGAACATTGAAAAATAAAGATAATTTAACTGTGACTAGGTAAACCACCCAAAACAATATTAAAATATTACAAATCTTTAATTTCAATGAAAGAAATCCAAAATGAACTTTGAAAAATTAAGATAATGTAACTTTGACAAGGTAAACCGACACAAAAAACTACTGAAATATTCGAACTCTTGCATTTCAATAAAAGAAATTCAAAATGAAGTATGAAAAATTAAGAGAATTTAACTGTGACAAGGAAAACCATGACAAAACACTACTGAAATATTCCAACTCTTAAATTTCAACAAAAGAAATTCAAAATGAACTTTGAAAAATCAAGAAAATGTAACTTTGATAAGGTAAACCACAACAGAACACTACTGAAATATTCCAACTCTTGCATTTCAACAAAAGTAATGCAAAATGAACTTTGAAAAATAAAGAGAATGTAAATGTGACTAGTTAATCCACGCAAAACACTATTGAAATATTCCAGCTTTTGCATTTCATCAAAAGAAACCCAAAATGAATTTTGAAAAGTTAAGATAACGTAGGTTTGACATTTTAAACAATGACAGAATATAACTGAAATATTCCAACTCTTGCATTTCACCTAAAGAAAACAAAAGTGAAATTTAAAAATCAAGAGAATGTATCTTTTAAAAGGTAATCCACGACAGAACACTAATGAAATATTCCAACTCTTGCATTTCAATGAAAGAAATTCGAAATTAAATTTTAAAAATCAAGAGAATGTAACTCTGACAAGGTAAACCACCATAAAACACTACTGAAATATTCCAACTCTTGCATTTCAATGAAAGAAATTCATAATGAACTTTTAAAAATCAAGAAAATGTAACTATGAAAAGGAAAACCCCTAAAAAACACTATTGAAATATTCAAACTCTTTCATTTCATCGAAATAAATTCAAAATGAACTTTGAAAAATTAAGAGAATGTAACTGTGACAAGTTAAATCACGACAAAACACTGCTGAAATATTCCAACTCTTGCATTTCAATGATAGAAATTCAAAATGATCTTTGAAAAATTTAAGAGAATATAACTGTGACAAGGTAAACCGCCACAAAAAACTACTGACTCTTTCATTACCCAACGTCACCTTTTCATCTT